>NW_027439392.1:92500-102747 GCF_964188355.1 Buteo buteo
GCCTAACCCCTAACCCCTAACCCTAACCATAACCCTAAACCCTAACCCTAACCCTAACCCTAACCCTAGCCCTAAACCTAGCCCTAAGTCGTACCCTAACCCTAATCCTAACCCTAACCCAACCTTAACCCTAAAACTAACCTTAGCCCTTAAAACTAACCTAATAGAAACCCTAACCCTAACTCCTAACCCTAAGCCTAACCTAACCCTAACCCTAACCCTAGCCGTAACCCTAACCCTAACCCTAACCCTAGCCCTAACCCTAACCCTAACCCTAACCCTAACCTTAGCCCTAACCCTAACCCCTAACCCCTAACCGTAACGCTAACCCTAAGCCTAACCCCTAACCCCTAACCCCTAACCCTAACCATAACCCTAAACCCTAACCCTAACCCTAACCCTAACCCTAGCCCTAACCCTAGCCCTAAGTCGTACCCTAACCCTAATCCTAACCCTAACCCAACCTTAACCCTAAAACTAACCTTAGCCCTTAAAACTAACCTAATAGAAACCCTAACCCTAACTCCTAACCCTAAGCCTAACCTAACCCTAACCCTAACCCTAGCCGTAACCCTAACCCTAACCCTAACCCTAGCCCTAACCCTAACCCTAACCCTAACCCTAACCTTAGCCCTAACCCTAACCCCTAACCCCTAACCGTAACGCTAACCCTAAGCCTAACCCCTAACCCCTAACCCCTAACCCTAACCATAACCCTAAACCCTAACCCTAACCCTAACCCTAACCCTAGCCCTAACCCTAGCCCTAAGTCGTACCCTAACCCTAATCCTAACCCTAACCCAACCTTAACCCTAAAACTAACCTTAGCCCTTAAAACTAACCTAATAGAAACCCTAACCCTAACTCCTAACCCTAAGCCTAACCTAACCCTAACCCTAACCCTAGCCGTAACCCTAACCCTAACCCTAACCCTAGCCCTAACCCTAACCCTAACCCTAACCCTAACCTTAGCCCTAACCCTAACCCCTAACCCCTAACCGTAACGCTAACCCTAAGCCTAACCCCTAACCCCTAACCCCTAACCCTAACCATAACCCTAAACCCTAACCCTAACCCTAACCCTAACCCTAGCCCTAACCCTAGCCCTAAGTCGTACCCTAACCCTAATCCTAACCCTAACCCAACCTTAACCCTAAAACTAACCTTAGCCCTTAAAACTAACCTAATAGAAACCCTAACCCTAACTCCTAACCCTAAGCCTAACCTAACCCTAACCGTAACCCTAACCCTAACCCTAACCCTAGCCCTAACCCTAACCCTAACCCTAACCCTAACCTTAGCCCTAACCCTAACCCCTAACCCCTAACCGTAACGCTAACCCTAAGCCTAACCCCTAACCCCTAACCCCTAACCCTAACCATAACCCTAAACCCTAACCCTAACCCTAACCCTAACCCTAGCCCTAACCCTAGCCCTAAGTCGTACCCTAACCCTAATCCTAACCCTAACCCAACCTTAACCCTAAAACTAACCTTAGCCCTTAAAACTAACCTAATAGAAACCCTAACCCTAACTCCTAACCCTAAGCCTAACCTAAACCTAACCCTAACCCTAGCCGTAAACCTAACCCTAACCCTAACCCTAGCCCTGACCCTAACCCTAACCCTAGCCCTAACCCTAACCCTAACCCTAACCCTAACCTTAGCCCTAACCCTAACCCCTAACCGTAACGCTAACCCTAAGCCTAACCCCTAACCCCTAACCCCTAACCCTAACCATAAGCCTAAACCCTAACCCTAACCCTAACCCTAACCCTAGCCCTAACCCTAGCCCTAAGTCGTCCCCTAACCCTAATCCTAACCCTAACCGAACCTTAACCCTAAAACTAACCTTAGCCCTTAAAACTAACCTAATAGAAACCCTAACCCTAACTCCTAACCCTAAGCCTAACCTAACCCTAACCCTAACCCTAGCCGTAACCCTAACCCTAATCCTAACCCTAGCCCTAACCCTAACCCTAACCTTAGCCCTAACCCTAACCCCTAACCCCTAACCGTAACGCTAACCCTAAGCCTAACCCCTAACCCCTAACCCCTAACCCTAACCATAACCCTAAACCCTAACCCTAACCCTAACCCTAGCCCTAACCCTAGCCCTAAGTCGTACCCTAACGCCAATCCTAACCCTAACCGAACCTTAACCCTAAAACTAACCTTAGCCCTTAAAACTAACCTAATAGAAACCCTAACCCTAACTCCTAACCCTAAGCCTAACCTAACCCTAACCCTAACCCTAGCCGTAACCCTAACCCTAACCCTAACCCTAACCCTAACCCTAACCCTAACCCTAACCTTAGCCCTAATCCTAACCCCTAACCCCTAACCGTAACGCTAACCCCTAACCCCTAACCCCTAACCCTAACCATAACCCTAAACCCTAACCCTAACCCTAACCCTAACCCTAGCCCTAACCCTAGCCCTAAGTCGTACCCTAACCCTAATCCTAACCCTAACCCAACCTTAACCCTAAAACTAACCTTAGCCCTTAAAACTAACCTAATAGAAACCCTAACCCTAACTCCTAACCCTAAGCCTAACCTAACCCTAACCCTAACCCTAGCCGTAACCCTAACCCTAACCCTAACCCTAGCCCTAACCCTAACCCTAACCCTAACCCTAACCTTAGCCCTAACCCTAACCCCTAACCCCTAACCGTAACGCTAACCCTAAGCCTAACCCCTAACCCCTAACCCCTAACCCTAACCATAACCCTAAACCCTAACCCTAACCCTAACCCTAACCCTAGCCCTAACCCTAGCCCTAAGTCGTACCCTAACCCTAATCCTAACCCTAACCCAAACTTAACCCTAAAACTAACCTTAGCCCTTAAAACTAACCTAATAGAAACCCTAACCCTAACTCCTAACCCTAAGCCTAACCTAACCCTAACCCTAACCCTAGCCGTAACCCTAACCCTAACCCTAACCCTAGCCCTAACCCTAACCCTAACCCTAACCCTAACCTTAGCCCTAACCCTAACCCCTAACCCCTAACCGTAACGCTAACCCTAAGCCTAAGCCCTAACCCCTAACCCTAACCATAACCCTAAACCCTAACCCTAACCCTAACCCTAACCCTAGCCCTAACCCTAGCCCTAAGTCGTACCCTAACCCTAATCCTAACCCTAACCCAACCTTAACCCTAAAACTAACCTTAGCCCTTAAAACTAACCTAATAGAAACCCTAACCCTAACTCCTAACCCTAAGCCTAACCTAACCCTAACCCTAACCCTAGCCGTAACCCTAACCCTAACCCTAACCCTAGCCCTAACCCTAACCCTAACCCTAACCCTAACCTTAGCCCTAACCCTAACCCCTAACCCCTAACCGTAACGCTAACCCTAAGCCTAACCCCTAACCCCTAACCCCTAACCCTAACCCTAACCCTAAACCCTAACCCTAACCCTAGCCCTAACCCTAGCCCTAAGTCGTACCCTAACCCTAATCCTAACCCTAACCCAACCTTAACCCTAAAACTAACCTTAGCCCTTAAAACTAACCTAATAGAAACCCTAACCCTAACTCCTAACCCTAAGCCTAACCTAACCCTAACCCTAACCCTAGCCGTAACCCTAACCCTAACCCTAACCCTAGCCCTAACCCTAACCCTAACCCTAACCCTAACCTTAGCCCTAACCCTAACCCCTAACCCCTAACCGTAACGCTAACCCTAAGCCTAACCCCTAACCCCTAACCCCTAACCCTAACCATAACCCTAAACCCTAACCCTAACCCTAGCCCTAACCCTAGCCCTAAGTCGTACCCTAACCCTAATCCTAACCCTAACCCAAACTTAACCCTAAAACTAACCTTAGCCCTTAAAACTAACCTAATAGAAACCCTAACCGTAACTCCTAACCCTAAGCCTAACCTAACCCTAACCCTAACCCTAGCCGTAACCCTAACCCTAACCCTAACCCTAGCCCTAACCCTAACCCTAACCCTAACCCTAACCTTAGCCCTAACCCTAACCCCTAACCCCTAACCGTAACGCTAACCCTAAGCCTAACCCCTAACCCCTAACCCCTAACCCCTAACCCTAACCATAACCCTAAACCCTAACCCTAACCCTAACCCTAACCCTAGCCCTAACCCTAGCCCTAAGTCGTACCCTAACCCTAATCCTAACCCTAACCCAACCTTAACCCTAAAACTAACCTTAGCCCTTAAAACTAACCTAATAGAAACCCTAACCCTAACTCCTAACCCTAAGCCTAACCTAACCCTAACCCTAACCCTAGCCGTAACCCTAACCCTAACCCTAACCCTAGCCCTAACCCTAACCCTAACCCTAACCCTAACCCCTAACCCCTAACCGTAACGCTAACCCTAAGCCTAACCCCTAACCCCTAACCCCTAACCCTAACCATAACCCTAAACCCTAACCCTAACCCTAACCCTAACCCTAGCCCTAACCCTAGCCCTAAGTCGTACCCTAACCCTAATCCTAACCCTAACCCAACCTTAACCCTAAAACTAACCTTAGCCCTTAAAACTAACCTAATAGAAACCCTAACCCTAACTCCTAACCCTAAGCCTAACCTAACCCTAACCCTAACCCTAGCCGTAACCCTAACCCTAACCCTAACCCTAGCCCTAACCCTAACCCTAACCCTAACCCTAACCTTAGCCCTAACCCTAACCCCTAACCCCTAACCGTAACGCTAACCCTAAGCCTAACCCCTAACCCCTAACCCCTAACCCTAACCATAACCCTAAACCCTAACCCTAACCCTAACCCTAACCCTAGCCCTAACCCTAGCCCTAAGTCGTACCCTAACCCTAATCCTAACCCTAACCCAACCTTAACCCTAAAACTAACCTTAGCCCTTAAAACTAACCTAATAGAAACCCAACCCTAACTCCTAACCCTAAGCCTAACCTAACCCTAACCCTAACCCTAGCCGTAACCCTAACCCTAACCCTAACCCTAGCCCTAACCCTAACCCTAACCTTAGCCCTAACCCTAACCCCTAACCCCTAACCGTAACGCTAACCCTAAGCCTAACCCCTAACCCCTAACCCCTAACCCTAACCATAACCCTAAACCCTAACCCTAACCCTAACCCTAACCCTAGCCCTAACCCTAGCCCTAAGTCGTACCCTAACCCTAATCCTAACCCTAACCCAACCTTAACCCTAAAACTAACCTTAGCCCTTAAAACTAACCTAATAGAAACCCTAACCCTAACTCCTAACCCTAAGCCTAACCTAACCCTAACCCTAACCCTAGCCGTAACCCTAACCCTAACCCTAACCCTAGCCCTAACCCTAACCCTAACCCTAACCTTAGCCCTAACCCTAACCCCTAACCCCTAACCGTAACGCTAACCCTAAGCCTAACCCCTAACCCCTAACCCTAACCATAACCCTAAACCCTAACCCTAACCCTAACCCTAACCCTAGCCCTAAACCTAGCCCTAAGTCGTACCCTAACCCTAATCCTAACCCTAACCCAACCTTAACCCTAAAACTAACCTTAGCCCTTAAAACTAACCTAATAGAAACCCTAACCCTAACTCCTAACCCTAAGCCTAACCTAACCCTAACCCTAACCCTAGCCGTAACCCTAACCCTAACCCTAACCCTAGCCCTAACCCTAACCCTAACCCTAACCCTAACCTTAGCCCTAACCCTAACCCCTAACCCCTAACCGTAACGCTAACCCTAAGCCTAACCCCTAACCCCTAACCCCTAACCCTAACCATAACCCTAAACCCTAACCCTAACCCTAACCCTAACCCTAGCCCTAACCCTAGCCCTAAGTCGTACCCTAACCCTAATCCTAACCCTAACCCAACCTTAACCCTAAAACTAACCTTAGCCCTTAAAACTAACCTAATAGAAACCCTAACCCTAACTCCTAAACCTAAGCCTAACCTAACCCTAACCCTAACCCTAGCCGTAACCCTAACCCTAACCCTAACCCTAGCCCTAACCCTAACCCTAACCCTAACCCTAACCTTAGCCCTAACCCTAACCCCTAACCCCTAACCGTAACGCTAACCCTAAGCCTAACCCCTAACCCCTAACCCCTAACCCTAACCATAACCCTAAACCCTAACCCTAACCCTAACCCTAACCCTAGCCCTAACCCTAGCCCTAAGTCGTACCCTAACCCTAATCCTAACCCTAACCCAACCTTAACCCTAAAACTAACCTTAGCCCTTAAAACTAACCTAATAGAAACCCTAACCCTAACTCCTAACCCTAAGCCTAACCTAACCCTAACCCTAACCCTAGCCGTAACCCTAACCCTAACCCTAACCCTAGCCCTAACCCTAACCCTAACCCTAACCCTAACCTTAGCCCTAACCCTAACCCCTAACCCCTAACCGTAACGCTAACCCTAAGCCTAACCCCTAACCCCTAACCCCTAACCCTAACCATAACCCTAAACCCTAACCCTAACCCTAACCCTAACCCTAGCCCTAACCCTAGCCCTAAGTCGTACCCTAACCCTAATCCTAACCCTAACCCAACCTTAACCCTAAAACTAACCTTAGCCCTTAAAACTAACCTAATAGAAACCCTAACCCTAACTCCTAACCCTAAGCCTAACCTAACCCTAACCCTAACCCTAGCCGTAACCCTAACCCTAGCCCTAACCCTAACCACCCTAACCCTAACCCTAACCTTAGCCCTAACCCTAACCCCTAACCCCTAACCGTAACGCTAACCCTAAGCCTAACCCCTAACCCCTAACCCCTAACCCTAACCATAACCCTAAACCCTAACCCTAACCCTAACCCTAACCCTAGCCCTAACCCTAGCCCTAAGTCGTACCCTAACCCTAATCCTAACCCTAACCCAACCTTAACCCTAAAACTAACCTTAGCCCTTAAACTAACCTAATAGAAACCCTAACCCTAACTCCTAACCCTAAGCCTAACCTAACCCTAACCCTAACCCTAGCCGTAACCCTAACCCTAACCCTAACCCTAGCCCTAACCCTAACCCTAACCCCTAACCGTAACGCTAACCCTAAGCCTAACCCCTAACCCCTAACCCCTAACCCTAACCATAACCCTAAACCCTAACCCTAACCCTAACCCTAACCCTAGCCCTAACCCTAGCCCTAAGTCATACCCTAACCCTAATCCTAACCCTAACCCAACCTTAACCCTAAAACTAACCTTAGCCCTTAAAACTAACCTAATAGAAACCCTAACCCTAACTCCTAACCCTAAGCCTAACCTAACCCTAACCCTAACCCTAGCCGTAACCCTAACCCTAACCCTAACCCTAGCCCTAACCCTAACCCTAACCCCTAACCCTAACCTTAGCCCTAACCCTAACCCCTAACCCCTAACCGTAACGCTAACCCTAAGCCTAACCCCTAACCCCTAACCCCTGACCCTAACCATAACCCTAAACCCTAACCCTAACCCTAACCCTAACCCTAGCCCTAACCCTAGCCCTAAGTCGTACCCTAACCCTAATCCTAACCCTAACCCAACCTTAACCCTAAAACTAACCTTAGCCCTTAAAACTAACCTAATAGAAACCCTAACCCTAACTCCTAACCCTAAGCCTAACCTAACCCTAACCCTAAACCTAGCCGTAACCCTAACCCTAACCCTAGCCCTAACCCTAACCCTAACCTTAGCCCTAACCCTAACCCCTAACCCCTAACCGTAACGCTAACCCTAAGCCTAACCCCTAACCCCTAACCCCTAACCCTAACCATAACCCTAAACCCTAACCCTAACCCTAACCCCTAACCCTAGCCCTAACCCTAGCCCTAAGTCGTACCCTAACCCTAATCCTAACCCTAACCCAACCTTAACCCTAAAACTAACCTTAGCCCTTAAAACTAACCTAATAGAAACCCTAACCCTAACTCCTAACCCTAAGCCTAACCTAACCCTAACCCTAACCCTAGCCGTAACCCTAACCCTAACCCTAACCCTAGCCCTAACCCTAACCCTAACCCTAACCCTAACCCCTAACCCCTAACCGTAACGCTAACCCTAAGCCTAACCCCTAACCCCTAACCCTAACCCTAACCATAACCCCTAAACCCTAACCCTAACCCTAACCCTAACCCTAGCCCTAACCCTAGCCCTAAGTCGTACCCTAACCCTAATCCTAACCCTAACCCAAACCTTAACCCTAAAACTAACCTTAGCCCTTAAAACTAACCTAATAGAAACCCTAACCCTAACTCCTAACCCTAAGCCTAACCTAACCCTAACCCTAACCCTAGCCGTAACCCTAACCCTAACCCTAACCCTAGCCCTAACCCTAACCCTAACCCTAACCTAACCTTAGCCCTAACCCTAACCCCTAACCGTAACGCTAACCCTAAGCCTAACCCCTAACCCCTAACCCCTAACCCTAACCATAACCCTAAACCCCTAACCCTAACCCTAACCCTAGCCCTAACCCTAGCCCTAAGTCGTACCCTAACCCTAATCCTAACCCTAACCCAACCTTAACCCTAAAACTAACCTTAGCCCTTAAAACTAACCTAATAGAAACCCTAACCCTAACTCCTAACCCTAAGCCTAACCTAACCCTAACCCTAACCCTAGCCGTAACCCTAACCCTAACCCTAACCCTAGCCCTAACCCTAACCCTAACCCTAACCTTAGCCCTAACCCTAACCCCTAACCCCTAACCGTAACGCTAACCCTAAGCCTAACCCCTAACCCCTAACCCCTAACCCTAACCATAACCCTAAACCCTAACCCTAACCCTAACCCTAACCCTAGCCCTAACCCTAGCCCTAAGTCGTACCCTAACCCTAATCCTAACCCTAACCCAACCTTAACCCTAAAACTAACCTTAGCCCTTAAAACTAACCTAATAGAAACCCTAACCCTAACTCCTAACCCTAAGCCTAACCTAACCCTAACCCTAACCCTAGCCGTAACCCTAACCCTAACCCTAACCCTAGCCCTAACCCTAACCCTAACCCTAACCCTAACCTTAGCCCTAACCCTAACCCCTAACCCCTAACCGTAACGCTAACCCTAAGCCTAACCCCTAACCCCTAACCCCTAACCTAACCATAACCCTAAACCCTAACCCTAACCCTAGCCCTAACACTAGCCCTAAGTCATACCCTAACCCTAATCCTAACCCTAACCCAACCTTAACCTAAAACTAACCTTAGCCCTTAAAACTAACCTAATAGAAACCCTAACCCTAACTCCTAACCCTAAGCCTAACCTAACGCTAACCCTAACCCTAGCCGTAACCCTAACCCTCACCCTAACCCTAGCCCTAACCCTAACCCTAACCCTAACCCTAACCTTAGCCCTAACCCTAACCCCTAACCCCTAACCGTAACGCTAACCCTAAGCCTAACCCCTAACCCCTAACCCCTAACCCTAACCATAACCCTAAACCCTAACCCTAACCCTAACCCTAACCCTAGCCCTAACCCTAAGCCCTAAGTCGTACCCTAACCCTAATCCTAACCCTAACCCAACCTTAACCCTAAAACTAACCTTAGCCCTTAAAACTAACCTAATAGAAACCCTAACCCTAACTCCTAACCCTAAGCCTAACCTAACCCTAACCCTAACCCTAGCCGTAACCCTAACCCTAACCCTAACCCTAGCCCTAACCCTAACCCTAACCCTAACCCTAACCTTAGCCCTAACCCTAACCCCTAACCCCTAACCGTAACGCTAACCCTAAGCCTAACCCCTAACCCCTAACCCCTAACCCTAACCGTAACCCTAAACCCTAACCCTAACCCTAACCCTAACCCTAGCCCTAACCCTAGCCCTAAGTCGTACCCTAAACCCTAATCCTAACCCCTAACCCAACCTTAACCCTAAAACTAACCTTAGCCCTTAAAACTAACCTAATAGAAACCCTAACCCTAACTCCTAACCCTAAGCCTAACCTAACCCTAACCCTAACCCTAGCCGTAACCCTAACCCTAACCCTAACCCTAGCCCTAACCCTAACCCTAACCCTAACCTTAGCCCTAACCCTAACCCCTAACCCCTAACCGTAACGCTAACCCCACACCCTAACCCTAACCATAACCCTAAACCCTAACCCTAACCCTAACCCTAACCCTAGCCCTAACCCTAGCCCTAAGTCGTACCCTAACCCTAATCCTAACCCTAACCCAACCTTAACCCTAAAACTAACCTTAGCCCTTAAACTAACCTAATAGAAACCCTAACCCTAACTCCTAACCCTAAGCCTAACCTAACCCTAACCCTAACCCTAGCCGTAACCCTAACCCTTAACCCTAACCCT
>NW_027439393.1:0-102000 GCF_964188355.1 Buteo buteo
ATCCACAGGCACAACAGCACTGGGCTTCTCTGCTTTCTCACAGTCGGTACATCTCACGGCGCTCGTTCTTCAGCAGAGCCTTTTTCTGAAAAGGCAAACGTCCGGCTCCTTCTTCCATAAGGAAAGTGCGACCCCTGAAAGCTCTTGCTGCTCTACACCGTCCCCGTGCACCCTATCCACAGGCACAACAACACTGGGCTTCTCTGCTTTTCCACAGACCATACATCTCAAGGCAGTCATTCTCTTCAGAACTTCTTTCCAAAAGGCAAATGTCCGGTTCCTTCTTCCATAAGGAAGGGGTAAGCCCTGAAAGCTCTTGCTGGTCTTCACAGTCCCCGTGCAGCCTATCCACAGGCACAACAGCACTGGGCTTCTCTGCTTTCTCATAGTCGGTACATCTCACGGCGCTCGTTCTCGGCAGAGCCTTTTTCTGAAAAGGCAAACGTCCGGCTCCTTCTTCCATAAGGAAGGGGCGACCCCTGAAAGCTCTTGCTGGTCTTCACCGTTCCCGTGCACCCTATCCACAGGCACAACAACACTGGGCTTCTCTGCTTTTCCACAGACCATACATCTCAAGGCAGTCATTCTCTTCAGAACCTCTTTCTGTAAAGGCAAATGTCCGGCTCCTTCTTCCATAAGGAAGGGGTAAGCCCTGAAAGCTCTTGCTGGTCTTCACCGTCCCCGTGCAGCCTATCCACAGGCACAACAGCACTGGGCATCTGTGCTTTCCCAGAGACTCAGCATCTCACGGTGCTCGTTCTCGGCAGATCCTATTTCCGAAAAAGCAAACGTCCGGCTCTTTCTCCCAGAAGGAAGGGGCCAGCCCTGAAAGCTCTTGCTGGTTTTCACCATCCCCGTGCAGCCTATCCACAGGCACAACAGCACTGGGCATCTTGGCTTTCCCAGAGACTCAGCATCTCACGGTGCTCGTTCTCGGCAGAGCCTCTTTCCGAAAAAGCAAACGTCCGGCTCTTTCTCCCACAAGGAAGGGGCCAGCCCTGAAAGCTCTTGCTGGTCTTCACCATCCCCGTGCAGCCTATCCACAGGCACAACAGCACTGGGCTTCTCTGCTTTCTCACAGCCAGTACATCTCACGGTGCTCGTTCTCAGCAGAGCCTTTTTCTGAAAAGGAAAAAGTCCGGCTCCTTCTTCCATAAGGAAGGGGCACCCCTGAAAGCTCTTGCTGGTCTTCACCGTTCCCGTGCACCCTATCCACAGGCACAACAGCACTGGGCATCTGTGCTTTCCCATAGTCGGTACATCTCACGGCGCTCGTTCTCGGCAGAGCCTTTTTCCAAAAAGCAAACGTCCGTATTTTTCTCCCACAAGGAAGGAGCCAGCCCTGAAAGCTCTTGCTGGTCTTCAATGTCCCCATGCAGCCTATCCACAGGCACAACAGCACTGGGCATCTGTGCTTTCCCAGAGACTCAGCATCTCACGGTGCTCGTTCTCGGCAGAGCCTATTTCCGAAAAAGCAAACGTCCGGCTCTTTCTCCCACAAGGAAGGGGCCAGCCCTGAAAGCTCTTGCTGGTCTTCACCATCCCCGTGCAGCCTATCCACAGGCACAACATCACTGGGCTTCTCTGCTTTCTCACAGTCGGTACATCTCACGGTGCTCGTTCTCAGCAGAGCCTTTTTCTGAAAAGACAAACGTCAGGCTCCTTCTCCCACAAGGAAGGGTTAAGCCCTGAAAGCTCTTGCTGCTCTTCACCGTCCCCGTGCAGCCTATCCACAGGCACAACAGCACTGGGCATCTGTGCTTTCCCAGAGACTCAGCATCTCACGGTGCTCATTCTCGGCAGAGCCTTTTTCCGAAAAAGCAAACGTGCGGCTCTTTCTCCCACAAGGAAGGGGCCAGCCCTGAAAGCTCTTGCTGGTCTTCACAGTCCCCGTGCAGCCTATCCACAGGCACAACAGCACTGGGCTTCTCTGCTTTCTCACAGTCGGTACATCTCACGGTGCTCGTTCTCAGCAGAGCCTTTTTTCAAAAAGCAAACGTCCGGCTCTTTCTCCCACAAGGAAGGAGCCAGCCCTGAAACCTCTTGCTGGTCTTCAACGTCCCCGTGCAGCCTATCCACAGGCACAACAGCACTGGGCATCTGTGCTTTCCCAGAGACTCAGCATCTCACGGTGCTCGTTCTCGGCAGAGCCTATTTCCGAAAAAGCAAACGTCCGGCTCTTTCTCCCACAAGGAAGGGGCCAGCCCTGAAAGCTCTTGCTGGTCTTCACCATCCCCGTGCAGCCTATCCACAGGCACAACAGCACTGGGCTTCTCTGCTTTCTCACAGTCGGTACATCTCACGGTGCTCGTTCTCAGCAGAGCCTTTTTCTGAAAAGACAAACGTCCGGCTCCTTCTTCCATAAGGAAGGGGTAAGCCCTGAAAGCTCTTGCTGGTCTTCACCATCCCCGTGCAGCCTATCCACAGGCACAACAGCACTGGGCATCTGTGCTTTCCCAGAGACTCAGCATCTCACGGTGCTTGTTCTCGGCAGAGCCTCTTTCCGAAAAATCAAACGTCCGGCTCTTTCTCCCACAAGGAAGGGGCCAGCCCTGAAAGCTCTTGCTGGTCTTCACAGTCCCCGTGCAGCCTATCCACAGGCACAACAGCACTGGGCTTCTGTGCTTTCTCACAGTCGGTACATCTCACGGCGCTCGTTCTTCAGCAGAGCCTTTTTTGAAAAGGCAAACGTCCGGCTCCTTCTTCCATAAGGAAAGTGCGACCCCTGAAAGCTCTTGCTACTCTACACCGTCCCCGTGCACCCTATCCACAGGCACAACAACACTGGGCTTCTCTGCTTTTCCACAGACCATACATCTCAAGGCAGTCATTCTCTTCAGAACTTCTTTCCAAAAAGGCAAATGTCCGGTTCCTTCTTCCATAAGGAAGGGGTAAGCCCTGAAAGCTCTTGCTGGTCTTCACAGTCCCCGTGCAGCCTATCCACAGGCACAACAGCACTGGGCTTCTCTGCTTTCTCATAGTCGGTACATCTCACGGCGCTCGTTCTCGGCAGAGCCTTTTTCTGAAAAGGCAAACGTCCGGCTCCTTCTTCCATAAGGAAGGGGCGACCCCTGAAAGCTCTTGCTGGTCTTCACCGTTCCCGTGCACCCTATCAACAGGCACAACAGCACTGGGCATCTGTGCTTTCCCATAGTCGGTACATCTCACGGCGCTCGTTCTCGGCAGAGCCTTTTTCCAAAAAGCAAACGTCCGGATTTTTCTCCCACAAGGAAGGAGCCAGCCCTGAAAGCTCTTGCTGGTCTTCAATGTCCCCATGCAGCCTATCCACAGGCACAACAGCACTGGGCATCTGTGCTTTCCCAGAGACTCAGCATCTCACGGTGCTCGTTCTCGGCAGAGCCTATTTCCGAAAAAGCAAACGTCCGGCTCTTTCTCCCACAAGGAAGGGGCCAGCCCTGAAAGCTCTTGCTGGTCTTCACCATCCCCGTGCAGCCTATCCACAGGCACAACATCACTGGGCTTCTCTGCTTTCTCACAGTCGGTACATCTCACGGTGCTCGTTCTCAGCAGAGCCTTTTTCTGAAAAGGCAAACGTCCGGCTCCTTCTTCCATAAGGAAGGGTTAAGCCCTGAAAGCTCTTGCTGCTCTTCACCGTCCCCGTGCAGCCTATCCACAGGCACAACAGCACTGGGCATCTGTGCTTTCCCAGAGACTCAGCATCTCACGGTGCTCATTCTCGGCAGAGCCTATTTCCGAAAAAGCAAACGTGCGGCTCTTTCTCCCACAAGGAAGGGGCCAGCCCTGAAAGCTCTTGCTGGTCTTCACAGTCCCCGTGCAGCCTATCCACAGGCACAACAGCACTGGGCTTCTCTGCTTTCTCACAGTCGGTACATCTCACGGTGCTCGTTCTCAGCAGAGCCTTTTTCTGAAAAGGCAAATGTCCGGCTCATTCTTCCATAAGGAAGGGGTAAGCCCTGAAACCTCTTGCTGGTCTTCACCGTTCCCGTGCACCCTATCCACAGGCACAACAGCACTGGGCATCTGTGCTTTCCCATAGTCGGTACATCTCACGGCGCTCGTTCTCGGCAGAGCCTTTTTCCAAAAAGCAAACGTCCGGCTCTTTCTCCCACAAGGAAGGGGCCAGTTCTGAAAGCTCTTGCTGGTCTTCACCATCCCCGTGCAGCCTATCCACAGGCACAACAGCACTGGGCTTCTCTGCTTTCTCACAGTCGGTACATCTCACGGTGCTCGTTCTCAGCAGAGCCTTTTTCTGAAAAGACAAACGTCCGGCTCCTTCTTCCATAAGGAAGGGGTAAGCCCTGAAACCTCTTGCTGGTCTTCACCGTTCCCGTGCACCCTATCCACAGGCACAACAGAACTGGACTTCTCGGCTTTCCCATAGTCGGTACATCTCACAGCGCTGGTTCTCGGCAGAGCCTCTTTCCGAAAAGGGAAACGTCCGGCTCTTTCTCCCACAAGGAAGGGGCCAACCCTGAAAGCTCTTGCTGCTCTACACCGTCCCCGTGCACCCTATCCACAGGCACAACAGCACTGGGCTTCTCTGCTTTCTCACAGTCGGTACATCTCACGGCGTTCGTTCTCGGCAGAGCCTTTTTCTGAAAATGCAAACGTCCGGCTCCTTCTTCCATAAGGAAGGGGTAAGCCCTGAAAGCTCTTGCTGGTCTTCACCGTTCCCGTGCACCCTATCAACAGGCACAACAGCACTGGGCATCTGTGCTTTCCCATAGTCGGTACATCTCACGGCGCTCGTTCTCGGCAGAGCCTTTTTCCAAAAAGCAAACGTCCGGATTTTTCTCCCACAAGGAAGGAGCCAGCCCTGAAAGCTCTTGCTGGTCTTCAATGTCCCCATGCAGCCTATCCACAGGCACAACAGCACTGGGCATCTGTGCTTTCCCAGAGACTCAGCATCTCACGGTGCTCGTTCTCGGCAGAGCCTATTTCCGAAAAAGCAAACGTCCGGCTCTTTCTCCCACAAGGAAGGGGCCAGCCCTGAAAGCTCTTGCTGGTCTTCACCATCCCCGTGCAGCCTATCCACAGGCACAACATCACTGGGCTTCTCTGCTTTCTCACAGTCGGTACATCTCACGGTGCTCGTTCTCAGCAGAGCCTTTTTCTGAAAAGGCAAACGTCCGGCTCCTTCTTCCATAAGGAAGGGTTAAGCCCTGAAAGCTCTTGCTGCTCTTCACCGTCCCCGTGCAGCCTATCCACAGGCACAACAGCACTGGGCATCTGTGCTTTCCCAGAGACTCAGCATCTCACGGTGCTCATTCTCGGCAGAGCCTATTTCCGAAAAAGCAAACGTGCGGCTCTTTCTCCCACAAGGAAGGGGCCAGCCCTGAAAGCTCTTGCTGGTCTTCACAGTCCCCGTGCAGCCTATCCACAGGCACAACAGCACTGGGCTTCTCTGCTTTCTCACAGTCGGTACATCTCACGGTGCTCGTTCTCAGCAGAGCCTTTTTCTGAAAAGGCAAATGTCCGGCTCATTCTTCCATAAGGAAGGGGTAAGCCCTGAAACCTCTTGCTGGTCTTCACCGTTCCCGTGCACCCTATCCACAGGCACAACAGCACTGGGCATCTGTGCTTTCCCATAGTCGGTACATCTCACGGCGCTCGTTCTCGGCAGAGCCTTTTTCCAAAAAGCAAACGTCCGGCTCTTTCTCCCACAAGGAAGGGGCCAGTTCTGAAAGCTCTTGCTGGTCTTCACCATCCCCGTGCAGCCTATCCACAGGCACAACAGCACTGGGCTTCTCTGCTTTCTCACAGTCGGTACATCTCACGGTGCTCGTTCTCAGCAGAGCCTTTTTCTGAAAAGACAAACGTCCGGCTCCTTCTTCCATAAGGAAGGGGTAAGCCCTGAAACCTCTTGCTGGTCTTCACCGTTCCCGTGCACCCTATCCACAGGCACAACAGAACTGGACTTCTCGGCTTTCCCATAGTCGGTACATCTCACAGCGCTGGTTCTCGGCAGAGCCTCTTTCCGAAAAGGGAAACGTCCGGCTCTTTCTCCCACAAGGAAGGGGCCAACCCTGAAAGCTCTTGCTGCTCTACACCGTCCCCGTGCACCCTATCCACAGGCACAACAGCACTGGGCTTCTCTGCTTTCTCACAGTCGGTACATCTCACGGCGTTCGTTCTCGGCAGAGCCTTTTTCTGAAAATGCAAACGTCCGGCTCCTTCTTCCATAAGGAAGGGGTAAGCCCTGAAAGCTCTTGCTGGTCTTCACCATCCCCGTGCAGCCTATCCACAGGCACAACAGCACTGGGCATCTGTGCTTTCCCAGAGACTCAGCATCTCACGGTGCTTGTTCTCGGCAGAGCCTCTTTCCGAAAAATCAAACGTCCGGCTCTTTCTCCCACAAGGAAGGGGCCAGCCCTGAAAGCTCTTGCTGGTCTTCACAGTCCCCGTGCAGCCTATCCACAGGCACAACAGCACTGGGCTTCTCTTCTTTCTCACAGTCGGTACATCTCACGGTGCTCGTTCTCAGCAGAGCCTTTTTCTGAAAAGGCAAATGTCCGGCTCATTCTTCCATAAGGAAGGGGCAACCCTGAAAGCTCTTGCTGGTCTTCACCGTTCCCGTGCACCCTATCCACAGGCACAACAGAACTGGACTTCTCTGCTTTCCCATAGTCGGTACATCTCACGGCGCTGGTTCTCGGCAGAGACTCTTTCCAAAAAGGGAAACGTCCGGCTCTTTCTCCCACAAGGAAGGGGCCAGACCTGAAAGCTCTTGCTGATCTTCACAGTCCTCGTGCAGCCTATCCACAGGCACAACAGCACTGGGCTTCTCTGCTTTCTCACAGTCGGTACATCTCACGGTGCTCGTTCTCGGCAGAGCCTATTTCCGAAAAAGCAAACGTACGGCACTTTCTCCCACAAGGAAGTGGTAAGCCCTGAAAGCTCTTGCTGGTCTTCACCATCCCCGTGCAGCCTATCCACAGGCACAACAGCACTGGGCATCTGTGCTTTCCCAGAGACTCAGCATCTCACGGTGCTTGTTCTCGGCAGAGCCTCTTTCCGAAAAATGAAACGTCCTGCTCTTTCTCCCACAAGGAAGGTGCCAGCCCTGAAAGCTCTTGCTGGTCTTCACAGTCCCCGTGCAGCCTATCCACAGGCACAACAGCACTGGGCTTCTCTGCTTTCTCACAGTCGGTACATCTCACGGCGCTCGTTCTCAGCAGAGCCTTTTTTGAAAAGGCAAACGTCCGGCTCCTTCTTCCATAAGGAAAGTGCGACCCCTGAAAGCTCTTGCTGCTCTACACCGTCCCCGTGCACCCTATCCACAGGCACAACAACACTGGGCTTCTCTGCTTTTCCACAGACCATACATCTCAAGGCAGTCATTCTCTTCAGAACTTCTTTCCAAAAAGGCAAATGTCCGGTTCCTTCTTCCATAAGGAAGGGGTAAGCCCTGAAAGCTCTTGCTGGTCTTCACAGTCCCCGTGCAGCCTATCCACAGGCACAACAGCACTGGGCTTCTCTGCTTTCTCATAGTCGGTACATCTCACGGCGCTCGTTCTCGGCAGAGCCTTTTTCTGAAAAGGCAAACGTCCGGCTCCTTCTTCCATAAGGAAGGGGCGACCCCTGAAAGCTCTTGCTGGTCTTCACCGTTCCCGTGCACCCTATCCACAGGCACAACAACACTGGGCTTCTCTGCTTTTCCACAGACCATACATCTCAAGGCAGTCATTCTCTTCAGAACCTCTTTCTGTAAAGGCAAATGTCCGGCTCCTTCTTCCATAAGGAAGGGGTAAGCCCTGAAAGCTCTTGCTGGTCTTCACCGTTCCCGTGCACCCTATCCACAGGCACAACAGCACTGGGCTTCTCTGCTTTCTCACAGTCGGTACATCTCACGGCGTTCGTTCTCGGCAGAGCCTTTTTCTGAAAATGCAAACGTCCGGCTCCTTCTTCCATAAGGAAGGGGTAAGCCCTGAAAGCTCTTGCTGGTCTTCACCATCCCCGTGCAGCCTATCCACAGGCACAACAGCACTGGGCATCTGTGCTTTCCCAGAGACTCAGCATCTCACGGTGCTTGTTCTCGGCAGAGCCTCTTTCCGAAAAATCAAACGTCCGGCTCTTTCTCCCACAAGGAAGGGGCCAGCCCTGAAAGCTCTTGCTGGTCTTCACAGTCCCCGTGCACCCTATCCACAGGCACAACAGCACTGGGCTTCTCTTCTTTCTCACAGTCGGTACATCTCACGGTGCTCGTTCTCAGCAGAGCCTTTTTCTGAAAAGGCAAATGTCCGGCTCATTCTTCCATAAGGAAGGGGCAACCCTGAAAGCTCTTGCTGGTCTTCACCGTTCCCGTGCAAACTATCCACAGGCACAACAGCACTGGGCATCTGTGCTTTCCCATAGTCGGTACATCTCACGGCGCTCGTTCTCGGCAGAGCCTTTTTCTAAAAAGGCAAACGTCCGGCTCTTTCTCCCACAAGGAAGGGGCCAGCCCTGAAAGCTCTTGCTGGTCTTCACAGTCCCCGTGCAGCCTATCCACAGGCACAACAGCACTGGGCTTCTCTGCTTTCTCACAGCCGGTACATCTCACGGTGCTCGTTCTCAGCAGAGCCTTTTTCTGAAAAGGAAAAAGTCCAGCTCCTTCTTCCATAAGGAAGGGGCACCCCTGAAAGCTCTTGCTGGTCTTCACCGTTCCCGTGCACCCTATCAACAGGCACAACAGCACTGGGCATCTGTGCTTTCCCATAGTCGGTACATCTCACGGCGCTCGTTCTCGGCAGAGCCTTTTTCCAAAAAGCAAACGTCCGGATTTTTCTCCCACAAGGAAGGAGCCAGCCCTGAAAGCTCTTGCTGGTCTTCAATGTCCCCATGCAGCCTATCCACAGGCACAACAGCACTGGGTTCTGTGCTTTCCCAGAGACTCAGCATCTCACGGTGCTCGTTCTCGGCAGAGCCTATTTCCGAAAAAGCAAACGTCCGGCTCTTTCTCCCACAAGGAAGGGGCCAGCCCTGAAAGCTCTTGCTGGTCTTCACCATCCCCGTGCAGCCTATCCACAGGCACAACATCACTGGGCTTCTCTGCTTTCTCACAGTCGGTACATCTCACGGTGCTCGTTCTCAGCAGAGCCTTTTTCTGAAAAGGCAAATGTCCGGCTCATTCTTCCATAAGGAAGGGGTAAGCCCTGAAACCTCTTGCTGGTCTTCACCGTTCCCGTGCACCCTATCCACAGGCACAACAGCACTGGGCATCTGTGCTTTCCCATAGTCGGTACATCTCACGGCGCTCGTTCTCGGCAGAGCCTTTTTCCAAAAAGCAAACGTCCGGCTCTTTCTCCCACAAGGAAGGGGCCAGTTCTGAAAGCTCTTGCTGGTCTTCACCATCCCCGTGCAGCCTATCCACAGGCACAACAGCACTGGGCTTCTCTGCTTTCTCACAGTCGGTACATCTCACGGTGCTCGTTCTCAGCAGAGCCTTTTTCTGATAAGACAAACGTCCGGCTCCTTCTTCCATAAGGAAGGGGTAAGCCCTGAAACCTCTTGCTGGTCTTCACCGTTCCCGTGCACCCTATCCACAGGCACAACAGAACTGGACTTCTCGGCTTTCCCATAGTCGGTACATCTCACAGCGCTGGTTCTCGGCAGAGCCTCTTTCCGAAAAGGGAAACGTCCGGCTCTTTCTCCCACAAGGAAGGGGCCAACCCTGAAAGCTCTTGCTGCTCTACACCGTCCCCGTGCACCCTATCCACAGGCACAACAGCACTGGGCTTCTCTGCTTTCTCACAGTCGGTACATCTCACGGCGTTCGTTCTCGGCAGAGCCTTTTTCTGAAAATGCAAACGTCCGGCTCCTTCTTCCATAAGGAAGGGGTAAGCCCTGAAAGCTCTTGCTGGTCTTCACCATCCCCGTGCAGCCTATCCACAGGCACAACAGCACTGGGCATCTGTGCTTTCCCAGAGACTCAGCATCTCACGGTGCTTGTTCTCGGCAGAGCCTCTTTCCGAAAAATCAAACGTCCGGCTCTTTCTCCCACAAGGAAGGGGCCAGCCCTGAAAGCTCTTGCTGGTCTTCACAGTCCCCGTGCAGCCTATCCACAGGCACAACAGCACTGGGCTTCTCTTCTTTCTCACAGTCGGTACATCTCACGGTGCTCGTTCTCAGCAGAGCCTTTTTCTGAAAAGGCAAATGTCCGGCTCATTCTTCCATAAGGAAGGGGCAACCCTGAAAGCTCTTGCTGGTCTTCACCGTTCCCGTGCACCCTATCCACAGGCACAACAGAACTGGACTTCTCTGCTTTCCCATAGTCGGTACATCTCACGGCGCTGGTTCTCGGCAGAGACTCTTTCCAAAAAGGGAAACGTCCGGCTCTTTCTCCCACAAGGAAGGGGCCAGACCTGAAAGCTCTTGCTGATCTTCACAGTCCTCGTGCAGCCTATCCACAGGCACAACAGCACTGGGCTTCTCTGCTTTCTCACAGTCGGTACATCTCACGGTGCTCGTTCTCAGCAGAGCCTATTTCCGAAAAAGCAAACGTACGGCACTTTCTCCCACAAGGAAGTGGTAAGCCCTGAAAGCTCTTGCTGGTCTTCACCATCCCCGTGCAGCCTATCCACAGGCACAACAGCACTGGGCATCTGTGCTTTCCCAGAGACTCAGCATCTCACGGTGCTTGTTCTCGGCAGAGCCTCTTTCCGAAAAATGAAACGTCCTGCTCTTTCTCCCACAAGGAAGGTGCCAGCCCTGAAAGCTCTTGCTGGTCTTCACAGTCCCCGTGCAGCCTATCCACAGGCACAACAGCACTGGGCTTCTCTGCTTTCTCACAGTCGGTACATCTCACGGCGCTCGTTCTTCAGCAGAGCCTTTTTTGAAAAGGCAAACGTCCGGCTCCTTCTTCCATAAGGAAAGTGCGACCCCTGAAAGCTCTTGCTGCTCTACACCGTCCCCGTGCACCCTATCCACAGGCACAACAACACTGGGCTTCTCTGCTTTTCCACAGACCATACATCTCAAGGCAGTCATTCTCTTCAGAACTTCTTTCCAAAAAGGCAAATGTCCGGTTCCTTCTTCCATAAGGAAGGGGTAAGCCCTGAAAGCTCTTGCTGGTCTTCACAGTCCCCGTGCAGCCTATCCACAGGCACAACAGCACTGGGCTTCTCTGCTTTCTCATAGTCGGTACATCTCACGGCGCTCGTTCTCGGCAGAGCCTTTTTCTGAAAAGGCAAACGTCCGGCTCCTTCTTCCATAAGGAAGGGGCGACCCCTGAAAGCTCTTGCTGGTCTTCACCGTTCCCGTGCACCCTATCCACAGGCACAACAACACTGGGCTTCTCTGCTTTTCCACAGACCATACATCTCAAGGCAGTCATTCTCTTCAGAACCTCTTTCTGTAAAGGCAAATGTCCGGCTCCTTCTTCCATAAGGAAGGGGTAAGCCCTGAAAGCTCTTGCTGGTCTTCACCGTTCCCGTGCACCCTATCCACAGGCACAACAGCACTGGGCTTCTCTGCTTTCTCACAGTCGGTACATCTCACGGCGTTCGTTCTCGGCAGAGCCTTTTTCTGAAAATGCAAACGTCCGGCTCCTTCTTCCATAAGGAAGGGGTAAGCCCTGAAAGCTCTTGCTGGTCTTCACCATCCCCGTGCAGCCTATCCACAGGCACAACAGCACTGGGCATCTGTGCTTTCCCAGAGACTCAGCATCTCACGGTGCTTGTTCTCGGCAGAGCCTCTTTCCGAAAAATCAAACGTCCGGCTCTTTCTCCCACAAGGAAGGGGCCAGCCCTGAAAGCTCTTGCTGGTCTTCACAGTCCCCGTGCACCCTATCCACAGGCACAACAGCACTGGGCTTCTCTTCTTTCTCACAGTCGGTACATCTCACGGTGCTAGTTCTCAGCAGAGCCTTTTTCTGAAAAGGCAAATGTCCAGCTCCTTCTTCCATAAGGAAGGGGCACCCCTGAAAGCTCTTGCTGGTCTTCACCGTTCCCGTGCACCCTATCCACAGGCACAACAGCACTGGGCATCTGTGCTTTCCCATAGTCGGTACATCTCACGGCGCTCGTTCTCGGCAGAGCCTTTTTCCAAAAAGCAAACGTCCGGATTTTTCTCCCACAAGGAAGGAGCCAGCCCTGAAAGCTCTTGCTGGTCTTCAATGTCCCCATGCAGCCTATCCACAGGCACAACAGCACTGGGCATCTGTGCTTTCCCAGAGACTCAGCATCTCACGGTGCTCGTTCTCGGCAGAGCCTATTTCCGAAAAAGCAAACGTCCGGCTCTTTCTCCCACAAGGAAGGGGCCAGCCCTGAAAGCTCTTGCTGGTCTTCACCATCCCCGTGCAGCCTATCCACAGGCACAACATCACTGGGCTTCTCTGCTTTCTCACAGTCGGTACATCTCACGGTGCTCGTTCTCAGCAGAGCCTTTTTCTGAAAAGGCAAACGTCCGGCTCCTTCTTCCATAAGGAAGGGTTAAGCCCTGAAAGCTCTTGCTGCTCTTCACCGTCCCCGTGCAGCCTATCCACAGGCACAACAGCACTGGGCATCTGTGCTTTCCCAGAGACTCAGCATCTCACGGTGCTCATTCTCGGCAGAGCCTATTTCCGAAAAAGCAAACGTGCGGCTCTTTCGCCCACAAGGAAGGGGCCAGCCCTGAAAGCTCTTGCTGGTCTTCACAGTCCCCGTGCAGCCTATCCACAGGCACAACAGCACTGGGCTTCTCTGCTTTCTCACAGTCGGTACATCTCACGGTGCTCGTTCTCAGCAGAGCCTTTTTCTGAAAAGGCAAATGTCCGGCTCATTCTTCCATAAGGAAGGGGTAAGCCCTGAAACCTCTTGCTGGTCTTCACCGTTCCCGTGCACCCTATCCACAGGCACAACAGAACTGGACTTCTCTGCTTTCCCATAGTCGGTACATCTCACGGCGCTGGTTCTCGGCAGAGACTCTTTCCAAAAAGGGAAACGTCCGGCTCTTTCTCCCACAAGGAAGGGGCCAGACCTGAAAGCTCTTGCTGATCTTCACAGTCCTCGTGCAGCCTATCCACAGGCACAACAGCACTGGGCTTCTCTGCTTTCTCACAGTCGGTACATCTCACGGTGCTCGTTCTCAGCAGAGCCTATTTCCGAAAAAGCAAACGTACGGCACTTTCTCCCACAAGGAAGTGGTAAGCCCTGAAAGCTCTTGCTGGTCTTCACCATCCCCGTGCAGCCTATCCACAGGCACAACAGCACTGGGCATCTGTGCTTTCCCAGAGACTCAGCATCTCACGGTGCTTGTTCTCGGCAGAGCCTCTTTCCGAAAAATGAAACGTCCTGCTCTTTCTCCCACAAGGAAGGTGCCAGCCCTGAAAGCTCTTGCTGGTCTTCACAGTCCCCGTGCAGCCTATCCACAGGCACAACAGCACTGGGCTTCTCTGCTTTCTCACAGTCGGTACATCTCACGGCGCTCGTTCTTCAGCAGAGCCTTTTTTGAAAAGGCAAACGTCCGGCTCCTTCTTCCATAAGGAAAGTGCGACCCCTGAAAGCTCTTGCTGCTCTACACCGTCCCCGTGCACCCTATCCACAGGCACAACAACACTGGGCTTCTCTGCTTTTCCACAGACCATACATCTCAAGGCAGTCATTCTCTTCAGAACTTCTTTCCAAAAAGGCAAATGTCCGGTTCCTTCTTCCATAAGGAAGGGGTAAGCCCTGAAAGCTCTTGCTGGTCTTCACAGTCCCCGTGCAGCCTATCCACAGGCACAACAGCACTGGGCTTCTCTGCTTTCTCATAGTCGGTACATCTCACGGCGCTCGTTCTCGGCAGAGCCTTTTTCTGAAAAGGCAAACGTCCGGCTCCTTCTTCCATAAGGAAGGGGCGACCCCTGAAAGCTCTTGCTGGTCTTCACCGTTCCCGTGCACCCTATCCACAGGCACAACAACACTGGGCTTCTCTGCTTTTCCACAGACCATACATCTCAAGGCAGTCATTCTCTTCAGAACCTCTTTCTGTAAAGGCAAATGTCCGGCTCCTTCTTCCATAAGGAAGGGGTAAGCCCTGAAAGCTCTTGCTGGTCTTCACCGTTCCCGTGCACCCTATCCACAGGCACAACAGCACTGGGCTTCTCTGCTTTCTCACAGTCGGTACATCTCACGGCGTTCGTTCTCGGCAGAGCCTTTTTCTGAAAATGCAAACGTCCGGCTCCTTCTTCCATAAGGAAGGGGTAAGCCCTGAAAGCTCTTGCTGGTCTTCACCATCCCCGTGCAGCCTATCCACAGGCACAACAGCACTGGGCATCTGTGCTTTCCCAGAGACTCAGCATCTCACGGTGCTTGTTCTCGGCAGAGCCTCTTTCCGAAAAATCAAACGTCCGGCTCTTTCTCCCACAAGGAAGGGGCCAGCCCTGAAAGCTCTTGCTGGTCTTCACAGTCCCCGTGCACCCTATCCACAGGCACAACAGCACTGGGCTTCTCTTCTTTCTCACAGTCGGTACATCTCACGGTGCTAGTTCTCAGCAGAGCCTTTTTCTGAAAAGGCAAATGTCCGGCTCATTCTTCCATAAGGAAGGGGCAACCCTGAAAGCTCTTGCTGGTCTTCACCGTTCCCGTGCAAACTATCCACAGGCACAACAGCACTGGGCATCTGTGCTTTCCCATAGTCGGTACATCTCACGGCGCTCATTCTCGGCAGAGCCTTTTTCTAAAAAGGCAAACGTCCGGCTCTTTCTCCCACAAGGAAGGGGCCAGCCCTGAAAGCTCTTGCTGGTCTTCACAGTCCCCGTGCAGCCTATCCACAGGCACAACAGCACTGGGCTTCTCTGCTTTCTCACAGCCGGTACATCTCACGGTGCTCGTTCTCAGCAGAGCCTTTTTCTGAAAAGGAAAAAGTCCAGCTCCTTCTTCCATAAGGAAGGGGCACCCCTGAAAGCTCTTGCTGGTCTTCACCGTTCCCGTGCACCCTATCCACAGGCACAACAGCACTGGGCATCTGTGCTTTCCCATAGTCGGTACATCTCACGGCGCTCGTTCTCGGCAGAGCCTTTTTCCAAAAAGCAAACGTCCGGATTTTTCTCCCACAAGGAAGGAGCCAGCCCTGAAAGCTCTTGCTGGTCTTCAATGTCCCCATGCAGCCTATCCACAGGCACAACAGCACTGGGCATCTGTGCTTTCCCAGAGACTCAGCATCTCACGGTGCTCGTTCTCGGCAGAGCCTATTTCCGAAAAAGCAAACGTCCGGCTCTTTCTCCCACAAGGAAGGGGCCAGCCCTGAAAGCTCTTGCTGGTCTTCACCATCCCCGTGCAGCCTATCCACAGGCACAACATCACTGGGCTTCTCTGCTTTCTCACAGTCGGTACATCTCACGGTGCTCGTTCTCAGCAGAGCCTTTTTCTGAAAAGGCAAACGTCCGGCTCCTTCTTCCATAAGGAAGGGTTAAGCCCTGAAAGCTCTTGCTGCTCTTCACCGTCCCCGTGCAGCCTATCCACAGGCACAACAGCACTGGGCATCTGTGCTTTCCCAGAGACTCAGCATCTCACGGTGCTCATTCTCGGCAGAGCCTATTTCCGAAAAAGCAAACGTGCGGCTCTTTCGCCCACAAGGAAGGGGCCAGCCCTGAAAGCTCTTGCTGGTCTTCACAGTCCCCGTGCAGCCTATCCACAGGCACAACAGCACTGGGCTTCTCTGCTTTCTCACAGTCGGTACATCTCACGGTGCTCGTTCTCAGCAGAGCCTTTTTCTGAAAAGGCAAATGTCCGGCTCATTCTTCCATAAGGAAGGGGTAAGCCCTGAAACCTCTTGCTGGTCTTCACCGTTCCCGTGCACCCTATCCACAGGCACAACAGCACTGGGCATCTGTGCTTTCCCATAGTCGGTACATCTCACGGCGCTCGTTCTCGGCAGAGCCTTTTTCCAAAAAGCAAACGTCCGGCTCTTTCTCCCACAAGGAAGGGGCCAGCCCTGAAAGCTCTTGCTGGTCTTCACCATCCCCGTGCAGCCTATCCACAGGCACAACAGCACTGGGCTTCTCTGCTTTCTCACAGTCGGTACATCTCACGGTGCTCGTTCTCAGCAGAGCCTTTTTCTGAAAAGACAAACGTCCGGCTCCTTCTTCCATAAGGAAGGGGTAAGCCCTGAAACCTCTTGCTGGTCTTCACCGTTCCCGTGCACCCTATCCACAGGCACAACAGAACTGGACTTCTCGGCTTTCCCATAGTCGGTACATCTCACAGCGCTGGTTCTCGGCAGAGCCTCTTTCCGAAAAGGGAAACGTCCGGCTCTTTCTCCCACAAGGAAGGGGCCAACCCTGAAAGCTCTTGCTGCTCTACACCGTCCCCGTGCACCCTATCCACAGGCACAACAGCACTGGGCTTCTCTGCTTTCTCACAGTCGGTACATCTCACGGCGTTCGTTCTCGGCAGAGCCTTTTTCTGAAAATGCAAACGTCCGGCTCCTTCTTCCATAAGGAAGGGGTAAGCCCTGAAAGCTCTTGCTGGTCTTCACCATCCCCGTGCAGCCTATCCACAGGCACAACAGCACTGGGCATCTGTGCTTTCCCAGAGACTCAGCATCTCACGGTGCTTGTTCTCGGCAGAGCCTCTTTCCGAAAAATCAAACGTCCGGCTCTTTCTCCCACAAGGAAGGGGCCAGCCCTGAAAGCTCTTGCTGGTCTTCACAGTCCCCGTGCAGCCTATCCACAGGCACAACAGCACTGGGCTTCTCTTCTTTCTCACAGTCGGTACATCTCACGGTGCTCGTTCTCAGCAGAGCCTTTTTCTGAAAAGGCAAATGTCCGGCTCATTCTTCCATAAGGAAGGGGCAACCCTGAAAGCTCTTGCTGGTCTTCACCGTTCCCGTGCACCCTATCCACAGGCACAACAGAACTGGACTTCTCTGCTTTCCCATAGTCGGTACATCTCACGGCGCTGGTTCTCGGCAGAGACTCTTTCCAAAAAGGGAAACGTCCGGCTCTTTCTCCCACAAGGAAGGGGCCAGACCTGAAAGCTCTTGCTGATCTTCACAGTCCTCGTGCAGCCTATCCACAGGCACAACAGCACTGGGCTTCTCTGCTTTCTCACAGTCGGTACATCTCACGGTGCTCGTTCTCGGCAGAGCCTATTTCCGAAAAAGCAAACGTACGGCACTTTCTCCCACAAGGAAGTGGTAAGCCCTGAAAGCTCTTGCTGGTCTTCACCATCCCCGTGCAGCCTATCCACAGGCACAACAGCACTGGGCATCTGTGCTTTCCCAGAGACTCAGCATCTCACGGTGCTTGTTCTCGGCAGAGCCTCTTTCCGAAAAATGAAACGTCCTGCTCTTTCTCCCACAAGGAAGGTGCCAGCCCTGAAAGCTCTTGCTGGTCTTCACAGTCCCCGTGCAGCCTATCCACAGGCACAACAGCACTGGGCTTCTCTGCTTTCTCACAGTCGGTACATCTCACGGCGCTCGTTCTCAGCAGAGCCTTTTTTGAAAAGGCAAACGTCCGGCTCCTTCTTCCATAAGGAAAGTGCGACCCCTGAAAGCTCTTGCTGCTCTACACCGTCCCCGTGCACCCTATCCACAGGCACAACAACACTGGGCTTCTCTGCTTTTCCACAGACCATACATCTCAAGGCAGTCATTCTCTTCAGAACTTCTTTCCAAAAAGGCAAATGTCCGGTTCCTTCTTCCATAAGGAAGGGGTAAGCCCTGAAAGCTCTTGCTGGTCTTCACAGTCCCCGTGCAGCCTATCCACAGGCACAACAGCACTGGGCTTCTCTGCTTTCTCATAGTCGGTACATCTCACGGCGCTCGTTCTCGGCAGAGCCTTTTTCTGAAAAGGCAAACGTCCGGCTCCTTCTTCCATAAGGAAGGGGCGACCCCTGAAAGCTCTTGCTGGTCTTCACCGTTCCCGTGCACCCTATCCACAGGCACAACAACACTGGGCTTCTCTGCTTTTCCACAGACCATACATCTCAAGGCAGTCATTCTCTTCAGAACCTCTTTCTGTAAAGGCAAATGTCCGGCTCCTTCTTCCATAAGGAAGGGGTAAGCCCTGAAAGCTCTTGCTGGTCTTCACCGTTCCCGTGCACCCTATCCACAGGCACAACAGCACTGGGCTTCTCTGCTTTCTCACAGTCGGTACATCTCACGGCGTTCGTTCTCGGCAGAGCCTTTTTCTGAAAATGCAAACGTCCGGCTCCTTCTTCCATAAGGAAGGGGTAAGCCCTGAAAGCTCTTGCTGGTCTTCACCATCCCCGTGCAGCCTATCCACAGGCACAACAGCACTGGGCATCTGTGCTTTCCCAGAGACTCAGCATCTCACGGTGCTTGTTCTCGGCAGAGCCTCTTTCCGAAAAATCAAACGTCCGGCTCTTTCTCCCACAAGGAAGGGGCCAGCCCTGAAAGCTCTTGCTGGTCTTCACAGTCCCCGTGCACCCTATCCACAGGCACAACAGCACTGGGCTTCTCTTCTTTCTCACAGTCGGTACATCTCACGGTGCTCGTTCTCAGCAGAGCCTTTTTCTGAAAAGGCAAATGTCCGGCTCATTCTTCCATAAGGAAGGGGCAACCCTGAAAGCTCTTGCTGGTCTTCACCGTTCCCGTGCAAACTATCCACAGGCACAACAGCACTGGGCATCTGTGCTTTCCCATAGTCGGTACATCTCACGGCGCTCGTTCTCGGCAGAGCCTTTTTCTAAAAAGGCAAACGTCCGGCTCTTTCTCCCACAAGGAAGGGGCCAGCCCTGAAAGCTCTTGCTGGTCTTCACAGTCCCCGTGCAGCCTATCCACAGGCACAACAGCACTGGGCTTCTCTGCTTTCTCACAGCCGGTACATCTCACGGTGCTCGTTCTCAGCAGAGCCTTTTTCTGAAAAGGAAAAAGTCCAGCTCCTTCTTCCATAAGGAAGGGGCACCCCTGAAAGCTCTTGCTGGTCTTCACCGTTCCCGTGCACCCTATCAACAGGCACAACAGCACTGGGCATCTGTGCTTTCCCATAGTCGGTACATCTCACGGCGCTCGTTCTCGGCAGAGCCTTTTTCCAAAAAGCAAACGTCCGGATTTTTCTCCCACAAGGAAGGAGCCAGCCCTGAAAGCTCTTGCTGGTCTTCAATGTCCCCATGCAGCCTATCCACAGGCACAACAGCACTGGGTTCTGTGCTTTCCCAGAGACTCAGCATCTCACGGTGCTCGTTCTCGGCAGAGCCTATTTCCGAAAAAGCAAACGTCCGGCTCTTTCTCCCACAAGGAAGGGGCCAGCCCTGAAAGCTCTTGCTGGTCTTCACCATCCCCGTGCAGCCTATCCACAGGCACAACAGCACTGGGCTTCTCTGCTTTCTCACAGTCGGTACATCTCACGGTGCTCGTTCTCAGCAGAGCCTTTTTCTGAAAAGGCAAATGTCCGGCTCATTCTTCCATAAGGAAGGGGTAAGCCCTGAAACCTCTTGCTGGTCTTCACCGTTCCCGTGCACCCTATCCACAGGCACAACAGCACTGGGCATCTGTGCTTTCCCATAGTCGGTACATCTCACGGCGCTCGTTCTCGGCAGAGCCTTTTTCCAAAAAGCAAACGTCCGGCTCTTTCTCCCACAAGGAAGGGGCCAGTTCTGAAAGCTCTTGCTGGTCTTCACCATCCCCGTGCAGCCTATCCACAGGCACAACAGCACTGGGCTTCTCTGCTTTCTCACAGTCGGTACATCTCACGGTGCTCGTTCTCAGCAGAGCCTTTTTCTGATAAGACAAACGTCCGGCTCCTTCTTCCATAAGGAAGGGGTAAGCCCTGAAACCTCTTGCTGGTCTTCACCGTTCCCGTGCACCCTATCCACAGGCACAACAGAACTGGACTTCTCGGCTTTCCCATAGTCGGTACATCTCACAGCGCTGGTTCTCGGCAGAGCCTCTTTCCGAAAAGGGAAACGTCCGGCTCTTTCTCCCACAAGGAAGGGGCCAACCCTGAAAGCTCTTGCTGCTCTACACCGTCCCCGTGCACCCTATCCACAGGCACAACAGCACTGGGCTTCTCTGCTTTCTCACAGTCGGTACATCTCACGGCGTTCGTTCTCGGCAGAGCCTTTTTCTGAAAATGCAAACGTCCGGCTCCTTCTTCCATAAGGAAGGGGTAAGCCCTGAAAGCTCTTGCTGGTCTTCACCATCCCCGTGCAGCCTATCCACAGGCACAACAGCACTGGGCATCTGTGCTTTCCCAGAGACTCAGCATCTCACGGTGCTTGTTCTCGGCAGAGCCTCTTTCCGAAAAATCAAACGTCCGGCTCTTTCTCCCACAAGGAAGGGGCCAGCCCTGAAAGCTCTTGCTGGTCTTCACAGTCCCCGTGCAGCCTATCCACAGGCACAACAGCACTGGGCTTCTCTTCTTTCTCACAGTCGGTACATCTCACGGTGCTCGTTCTCAGCAGAGCCTTTTTCTGAAAAGGCAAATGTCCGGCTCATTCTTCCATAAGGAAGGGGCAACCCTGAAAGCTCTTGCTGGTCTTCACCGTTCCCGTGCACCCTATCCACAGGCACAACAGAACTGGACTTCTCTGCTTTCCCATAGTCGGTACATCTCACGGCGCTGGTTCTCGGCAGAGACTCTTTCCAAAAAGGGAAACGTCCGGCTCTTTCTCCCACAAGGAAGGGGCCAGACCTGAAAGCTCTTGCTGATCTTCACAGTCCTCGTGCACCCTATCCACAGGCACAACAGCACTGGGCTTCTCTGCTTTCTCACAGTCGGTACATCTCACGGTGCTCGTTCTCAGCAGAGCCTATTTCCGAAAAAGCAAACGTACGGCACTTTCTCCCACAAGGAAGTGGTAAGCCCTGAAAGCTCTTGCTGGTCTTCACCATCCCCGTGCAGCCTATCCACAGGCACAACAGCACTGGGCATCTGTGCTTTCCCAGAGACTCAGCATCTCACGGTGCTTGTTCTCGGCAGAGCCTCTTTCCGAAAAATGAAACGTCCTGCTCTTTCTCCCACAAGGAAGGTGCCAGCCCTGAAAGCTCTTGCTGGTCTTCACAGTCCCCGTGCAGCCTATCCACAGGCACAACAGCACTGGGCTTCTCTGCTTTCTCACAGTCGGTACATCTCACGGCGCTCGTTCTTCAGCAGAGCCTTTTTTGAAAAGGCAAACGTCCGGCTCCTTCTTCCATAAGGAAAGTGCGACCCCTGAAAGCTCTTGCTGCTCTACACCGTCCCCGTGCACCCTATCCACAGGCACAACAACACTGGGCTTCTCTGCTTTTCCACAGACCATACATCTCAAGGCAGTCATTCTCTTCAGAACTTCTTTCCAAAAAGGCAAATGTCCGGTTCCTTCTTCCATAAGGAAGGGGTAAGCCCTGAAAGCTCTTGCTGGTCTTCACAGTCCCCGTGCAGCCTATCCACAGGCACAACAGCACTGGGCTTCTCTGCTTTCTCATAGTCGGTACATCTCACGGCGCTCGTTCTCGGCAGAGCCTTTTTCTGAAAAGGCAAACGTCCGGCTCCTTCTTCCATAAGGAAGGGGCGACCCCTGAAAGCTCTTGCTGGTCTTCACCGTTCCCGTGCACCCTATCCACAGGCACAACAACACTGGGCTTCTCTGCTTTTCCACAGACCATACATCTCAAGGCAGTCATTCTCTTCAGAACCTCTTTCTGTAAAGGCAAATGTCCGGCTCCTTCTTCCATAAGGAAGGGGTAAGCCCTGAAAGCTCTTGCTGGTCTTCACCGTTCCCGTGCACCCTATCCACAGGCACAACAGCACTGGGCTTCTCTGCTTTCTCACAGTCGGTACATCTCACGGCGTTCGTTCTCGGCAGAGCCTTTTTCTGAAAATGCAAACGTCCGGCTCCTTCTTCCATAAGGAAGGGGTAAGCCCTGAAAGCTCTTGCTGGTCTTCACCATCCCCGTGCAGCCTATCCACAGGCACAACAGCACTGGGCATCTGTGCTTTCCCAGAGACTCAGCATCTCACGGTGCTTGTTCTCGGCAGAGCCTCTTTCCGAAAAATCAAACGTCCGGCTCTTTCTCCCACAAGGAAGGGGCCAGCCCTGAAAGCTCTTGCTGGTCTTCACAGTCCCCGTGCACCCTATCCACAGGCACAACAGCACTGGGCTTCTCTTCTTTCTCACAGTCGGTACATCTCACGGTGCTAGTTCTCAGCAGAGCCTTTTTCTGAAAAGGCAAATGTCCGGCTCATTCTTCCATAAGGAAGGGGCAACCCTGAAAGCTCTTGCTGGTCTTCACCGTTCCCGTGCAAACTATCCACAGGCACAACAGCACTGGGCATCTGTGCTTTCCCATAGTCGGTACATCTCACGGCGCTCATTCTCGGCAGAGCCTTTTTCTAAAAAGGCAAACGTCCGGCTCTTTCTCCCACAAGGAAGGGGCCAGCCCTGAAAGCTCTTGCTGGTCTTCACAGTCCCCGTGCAGCCTATCCACAGGCACAACAGCACTGGGCTTCTCTGCTTTCTCACAGCCGGTACATCTCACGGTGCTCGTTCTCAGCAGAGCCTTTTTCTGAAAAGGAAAAAGTCCAGCTCCTTCTTCCATAAGGAAGGGGCACCCCTGAAAGCTCTTGCTGGTCTTCACCGTTCCCGTGCACCCTATCAACAGGCACAACAGCACTGGGCATCTGTGCTTTCCCATAGTCGGTACATCTCACGGCGCTCGTTCTCGGCAGAGCCTTTTTCCAAAAAGCAAACGTCCGGATTTTTCTCCCACAAGGAAGGAGCCAGCCCTGAAAGCTCTTGCTGGTCTTCAATGTCCCCATGCAGCCTATCCACAGGCACAACAGCACTGGGCATCTGTGCTTTCCCAGAGACTCAGCATCTCACGGTGCTCGTTCTCGGCAGAGCCTATTTCCGAAAAAGCAAACGTCCGGCTCTTTCTCCCACAAGGAAGGGGCCAGCCCTGAAAGCTCTTGCTGGTCTTCACCATCCCCGTGCAGCCTATCCACAGGCACAACATCACTGGGCTTCTCTGCTTTCTCACAGTCGGTACATCTCACGGTGCTCGTTCTCAGCAGAGCCTTTTTCTGAAAAGGCAAACGTCCGGCTCCTTCTTCCATAAGGAAGGGTTAAGCCCTGAAAGCTCTTGCTGCTCTTCACCGTCCCCGTGCAGCCTATCCACAGGCACAACAGCACTGGGCATCTGTGCTTTCCCAGAGACTCAGCATCTCACGGTGCTCATTCTCGGCAGAGCCTATTTCCGAAAAAGCAAACGTGCGGCTCTTTCGCCCACAAGGAAGGGGCCAGCCCTGAAAGCTCTTGCTGGTCTTCACAGTCCCCGTGCAGCCTATCCACAGGCACAACAGCACTGGGCTTCTCTGCTTTCTCACAGTCGGTACATCTCACGGTGCTCGTTCTCAGCAGAGCCTTTTTCTGAAAAGGCAAATGTCCGGCTCATTCTTCCATAAGGAAGGGGTAAGCCCTGAAACCTCTTGCTGGTCTTCACCGTTCCCGTGCACCCTATCCACAGGCACAACAGCACTGGGCATCTGTGCTTTCCCATAGTCGGTACATCTCACGGCGCTCGTTCTCGGCAGAGCCTTTTTCCAAAAAGCAAACGTCCGGCTCTTTCTCCCACAAGGAAGGGGCCAGTTCTGAAAGCTCTTGCTGGTCTTCACCATCCCCGTGCAGCCTATCCACAGGCACAACAGCACTGGGCTTCTCTGCTTTCTCACAGTCGGTACATCTCACGGTGCTCGTTCTCAGCAGAGCCTTTTTCTGAAAAGACAAACGTCCGGCTCCTTCTTCCATAAGGAAGGGGTAAGCCCTGAAACCTCTTGCTGGTCTTCACCGTTCCCGTGCACCCTATCCACAGGCACAACAGAACTGGACTTCTCGGCTTTCCCATAGTCGGTACATCTCACAGCGCTGGTTCTCGGCAGAGCCTCTTTCCGAAAAGGGAAACGTCCGGCTCTTTCTCCCACAAGGAAGGGGCCAACCCTGAAAGCTCTTGCTGCTCTACACCGTCCCCGTGCACCCTATCCACAGGCACAACAGCACTGGGCTTCTCTGCTTTCTCACAGTCGGTACATCTCACGGCGTTCGTTCTCGGCAGAGCCTTTTTCTGAAAATGCAAACGTCCGGCTCCTTCTTCCATAAGGAAGGGGTAAGCCCTGAAAGCTCTTGCTGGTCTTCACCATCCCCGTGCAGCCTATCCACAGGCACAACAGCACTGGGCATCTGTGCTTTCCCAGAGACTCAGCATCTCACGGTGCTTGTTCTCGGCAGAGCCTCTTTCCGAAAAATCAAACGTCCGGCTCTTTCTCCCACAAGGAAGGGGCCAGCCCTGAAAGCTCTTGCTGGTCTTCACAGTCCCCGTGCAGCCTATCCACAGGCACAACAGCACTGGGCTTCTCTTCTTTCTCACAGTCGGTACATCTCACGGTGCTCGTTCTCAGCAGAGCCTTTTTCTGAAAAGGCAAATGTCCGGCTCATTCTTCCATAAGGAAGGGGCAACCCTGAAAGCTCTTGCTGGTCTTCACCGTTCCCGTGCACCCTATCCACAGGCACAACAGAACTGGACTTCTCTGCTTTCCCATAGTCGGTACATCTCACGGCGCTGGTTCTCGGCAGAGACTCTTTCCAAAAAGGGAAACGTCCGGCTCTTTCTCCCACAAGGAAGGGGCCAGACCTGAAAGCTCTTGCTGATCTTCACAGTCCTCGTGCAGCCTATCCACAGGCACAACAGCACTGGGCTTCTCTGCTTTCTCACAGTCGGTACATCTCACGGTGCTCGTTCTCAGCAGAGCCTATTTCCGAAAAAGCAAACGTACGGCACTTTCTCCCACAAGGAAGTGGTAAGCCCTGAAAGCTCTTGCTGGTCTTCACCATCCCCGTGCAGCCTATCCACAGGCACAACAGCACTGGGCATCTGTGCTTTCCCAGAGACTCAGCATCTCACGGTGCTTGTTCTCGGCAGAGCCTCTTTCCGAAAAATGAAACGTCCTGCTCTTTCTCCCACAAGGAAGGTGCCAGCCCTGAAAGCTCTTGCTGGTCTTCACAGTCCCCGTGCAGCCTATCCACAGGCACAACAGCACTGGGCTTCTCTGCTTTCTCACAGTCGGTACATCTCACGGCGCTCGTTCTTCAGCAGAGCCTTTTTTGAAAAGGCAAACGTCCGGCTCCTTCTTCCATAAGGAAAGTGCGACCCCTGAAAGCTCTTGCTGCTCTACACCGTCCCCGTGCACCCTATCCACAGGCACAACAACACTGGGCTTCTCTGCTTTTCCACAGACCATACATCTCAAGGCAGTCATTCTCTTCAGAACTTCTTTCCAAAAAGGCAAATGTCCGGTTCCTTCTTCCATAAGGAAGGGGTAAGCCCTGAAAGCTCTTGCTGGTCTTCACAGTCCCCGTGCAGCCTATCCACAGGCACAACAGCACTGGGCTTCTCTGCTTTCTCATAGTCGGTACATCTCACGGCGCTCGTTCTCGGCAGAGCCTTTTTCTGAAAAGGCAAACGTCCGGCTCCTTCTTCCATAAGGAAGGGGCGACCCCTGAAAGCTCTTGCTGGTCTTCACCGTTCCCGTGCACCCTATCCACAGGCACAACAACACTGGGCTTCTCTGCTTTTCCACAGACCATACATCTCAAGGCAGTCATTCTCTTCAGAACCTCTTTCTGTAAAGGCAAATGTCCGGCTCCTTCTTCCATAAGGAAGGGGTAAGCCCTGAAAGCTCTTGCTGGTCTTCACCGTTCCCGTGCACCCTATCCACAGGCACAACAGCACTGGGCTTCTCTGCTTTCTCACAGTCGGTACATCTCACGGCGTTCGTTCTCGGCAGAGCCTTTTTCTGAAAATGCAAACGTCCGGCTCCTTCTTCCATAAGGAAGGGGTAAGCCCTGAAAGCTCTTGCTGGTCTTCACCATCCCCGTGCAGCCTATCCACAGGCACAACAGCACTGGGCATCTGTGCTTTCCCAGAGACTCAGCATCTCACGGTGCTTGTTCTCGGCAGAGCCTCTTTCCGAAAAATCAAACGTCCGGCTCTTTCTCCCACAAGGAAGGGGCCAGCCCTGAAAGCTCTTGCTGGTCTTCACAGTCCCCGTGCACCCTATCCACAGGCACAACAGCACTGGGCTTCTCTTCTTTCTCACAGTCGGTACATCTCACGGTGCTCGTTCTCAGCAGAGCCTTTTTCTGAAAAGGCAAATGTCCGGCTCATTCTTCCATAAGGAAGGGGCAACCCTGAAAGCTCTTGCTGGTCTTCACCGTTCCCGTGCAAACTATCCACAGGCACAACAGCACTGGGCATCTGTGCTTTCCCATAGTCGGTACATCTCACGGCGCTCGTTCTCGGCAGAGCCTTTTTCTAAAAAGGCAAACGTCCGGCTCTTTCTCCCACAAGGAAGGGGCCAGCCCTGAAAGCTCTTGCTCGTCTTCAACGTCCCCGTGCAGCCTATCCGCAGGCACAACAGCACTGGGCTTCTCTGCTTTCTCACAGTCGGTACATCTCACGGTGCTCGTTCTCAGCAGAGCCTTTTTCTGAAAAGGCAAACGTCCGGCTCCTTCTTCCATAAGGAAGGGGCGACCCCTGAAAGCTCTTGCTGGTCTTCACCGTTCCCGTGCACCCTATCCACAGGCACAACAGAACTGGACTTCTCTGCTTTCCCATAGTCGGTACATCTCACGGCGCTCGTTCTCGGCAGAGACTCTTTCCAAAAAGGGAAACGTCCGGCTCTTTCTCCCACAAGGAAGGGGCCAGACCTGAAAGCTCTTGCTGATCTTCACAGTCCTCGTGCAGCCTATCCACAGGCACAACAGCACTGGGCTTCTCTGCTTTCTCACAGTCGGTACATCTCACGGTGCTCGTTCTCAGCAGAGCCTATTTCCGAAAAAGCAAACGTACGGCACTTTCTCCCACAAGGAAGTGGTAAGCCCTGAAAGCTCTTGCTGGTCTTCACCATCCCCGTGCAGCCTATCCACAGGCACAACAGCACTGGGCATCTGTGCTTTCCCAGAGACTCAGCATCTCACGGTGCTTGTTCTCGGCAGAGCCTCTTTCCGAAAAATGAAACGTCCTGCTCTTTCTCCCACAAGGAAGGTGCCAGCCCTGAAAGCTCTTGCTGGTCTTCACAGTCCCCGTGCAGCCTATCCACAGGCACAACAGCACTGGGCTTCTCTGCTTTCTCACAGTCGGTACATCTCACGGCGCTCGTTCTTCAGCAGAGCCTTTTTCTGAAAAGGCAAACGTCCGGCTCCTTCTTCCATAAGGAAAGTGCGACCCCTGAAAGCTCTTGCTGCTCTACACCGTCCCCGTGCACCCTATCCACAGGCACAACAACACTGGGCTTCTCTGCTTTTCCACAGACCATACATCTCAAGGCAGTCATTCTCTTCAGAACTTCTTTCCAAAAAGGCAAATGTCCGGTTCCTTCTTCCATAAGGAAGGGGTAAGCCCTGAAAGCTCTTGCTGGTCTTCACAGTCCCCGTGCAGCCTATCCACAGGCACAACAGCACTGGGCTTCTCTGCTTTCTCATAGTCGGTACATCTCACGGCGCTCGTTCTCGGCAGAGTCTTTTTCTGAAAAGGCAAACGTCCGGCTCCTTCTTCCATAAGGAAGGGGCGACCCCTGAAAGCTCTTGCTGGTCTTCACCGTTCCCGTGCACCCTATCCACAGGCACAACAACACTGGGCTTCTCTGCTTTTCCACAGACCATACATCTCAAGGCAGTCATTCTCTTCAGAACCTCTTTCTGTAAAGGCAAATGTCCGGCTCCTTCTTCCATAAGGAAGGGGTAAGCCCTGAAAGCTCTTGCTGGTCTTCACCGTTCCCGTGCACCCTATCCACAGGCACAACAGCACTGGGCATCTGTGCTTTCCCAGAGACTCAGCATCTCATGGTGATCGTTCTCGGCAGAGCCTATTTCCGAAAAAGCAAACGTCCGGCTCTTTCTCCCACAAGGAAGGGGCCAGCCCTGAAAGCTCTTGCTGGTCTTCACCATCCCCGTGCAGCCTATCCACAGGCACAACAGCACTGGGCATCTGTGCTTTCCCAGAGACTCAGCATCTCACGGTGCTTGTTCTCGGCAGAGCCTCTTTCCGAAAAATCAAAAGTCCGGCTCTTTCTCCCACAAGGAAGGGGCCAGCCCTGAAAGCTCTTGCTGGTCTTCACAGTCCCCGTGCAGCCTATCCACAGGCACAACAGCACTGGGCTTCTCTGCTTTCTCACAGCCGGTACATCTGACGGTGCTCGTTCTCAGCAGAGCCTTTTTCTGAAAAGGAAAAAGTACGGCTCCTTCTTCCATAAGGAAGGGGCACCCCTGAAAGCTCTTGCTGGTCTTCACCGTTCCCGTGCACCCTATCAACAGGCACAACAGCACTGGGCATCTGTGCTTTCCCATAGTCGGTACATCTCACGGCGCTCGTTCTCGGCAGAGCCTTTTTCCAAAAAGCAAACGTCCGGATTTTTCTCCCACAAGGAAGGAGCCAGCCCTGAAAGCTCTTGCTGGTCTTCAATGTCCCCATGCAGCCTATCCACAGGCACAACAGCACTGGGCATCTGTGCTTTCCCAGAGACTCAGCATCTCACGGTGCTTGTTCTCGGCAGAGCCTATTTCCGAAAAAGCAAACGTCCGGCTCTTTCTCCCACAAGGAAGGGGCCAGCCCTGAAAGCTCTTGCTGGTCTTCACTATCCCCGTGCAGCCTATCCACAGGCACAACATCACTGGGCTTCTCTGCTTTCTCACAGTCGGTCATCTCACGGTGCTCGTTCTCAGCAGCGCCTTTTTCTGAAAAGACAAACGTCGGGCTCCTTCTCCCACAAGGAAGGGTTAAGCCCTGAAAGCTCTTGCTGCTCTTCACCGTCCCCGTGCAGCCTATCCACAGGCACAACAGCACTGGGCATCTGTGCTTTCCCAGAGACTCAGCATCTCACGGTGCTCATTCTCGGCAGAGCCTATTTCCGAAAAAGCAAACGTGCGGCTCTTTCTCCCACAAGGAAGGGGCCAGCCCTGAAAGCTCTTGCTGGTCTTCACAGTCCCCGTGCAGCCTATCCACAGGCACAACAGCACTGGGCTTCTCTGCTTTCTCACAGTCGGTACATCTCACGGTGCTCGTTCTCAGCAGAGCCTTTTTCTGAGAAGGCAAATGTCCGGCTCATTCTTCCATAAGGAAGGGGCAACCCTGAAAGCTCTTGCTGGTCTTCACCGTTCCCGTGCACCCTATCCACAGGCACAACAGCACTGGGCATCTGTGCTTTCCCATAGTCGGTACATCTCACGGCGCTCGTTCTCGGCAGAGCCTTTTTCCAAAAAGCAAACGTCCGGCTCTTTCTCCCACAAGGAAGGAGCCAGCCCTGAAACCTCTTGCTGGTCTTCACCGTTCCCGTGCAGCCTATCCACAGACACAACAGCACTGGGCATCTGTGCTTTCCCAGAGACTCAGCATCTCACGGAGCTCGTTCTCGGCAGAGCCTATTTCCGAAAAAGCAAACGTGCGGCTCTTTCTCCCACAAGGAAGGGGCCAGCCTTGAAAGCTCTTGCTGGTCTTCAACGTCGCTGTGCAGCCTATCCACAGGCACAACAGCACTGGGCTTCTCTGCTTTCTCACAGCTGGTACATCTCACGGTGCTCGTTCTCAGCAGAGCCTTTTTCTGAAAAGGAAAAAGTCCGGCTCCTTCTTCCATAAGGAAGGGCAACCCTGAAAGCTCTTGCTGGTCTTCACCGTTCCCGTGCACCCTATCCACAGGCACAACAGCACTGGGCATCTGTGCTTTCCCATAGTCGGTACATCTCACGGCGCTCGTTCTAGGCAGAGCCTTTTTCCAAAAAGCAAACGTCCGGATTTTTCTCCCACAAGGAAGGAGCCAGCCCTGAAAGCTCTTGCTGGTCTTCAATGTCCCCGTGCAGCCTATCCACAGGCACAACAGCACTGGGCATCTGTGCTTTCCCAGAGACTCAGCATCTCACGGTGCTCGTTCTCGGCAGAGCCTATTTCCGAAAAATCAAACGTCCGGCTCTTTCTCCCACAAGGAAGGGGCCAGCCCTAAAAGCTCTTGCTGGTCTTCACAGTCCCCGTGCAGCCTATCCACAGGCACAACAGCACTGGGGTTCTCTGCTTTCTCACAGTCGGTACATCTCACGGCGTTCGTTCTCGGCAGAGCCTTTTTCTGAAAAGGCAAAAGTCCGGCTCCTTCTTCCATAAGGAAGGGGTAAGCCCTGAAAGCTCTTGCTGCTCTTCACCGTCCCCGTGCACCCTATCCACAGGCACAACAGCACTGGGCATCTGTGCTTTCCCAGAGACTCAGCATCTCACGGTGATCGTTCTCGGCAGAGCCTATTTCCGAAAAAGCAAACGTCCGGCTCTTTCTCCCACAAGGAAGGGGCCAGCCCTGAAAGCTCTTGCTGGTCTTCACCGTTCCCGTGCACCCTATCCACAGGCACAACAGCACTGGGCATCTGTGCTTTCCCAGAGACTCAGCATCTCACGGTGCTTGTTCTCGGCAGAGCCTCTTTCCGAAAAATCAAACGTCCGGCTCTTTCTCCCACAAGGAAGGGGCCAGCCCTGAAAGCTCTTGCTGGTCTTCACAGTCCCCGTGCAGCCTATCCACAGGCACAACAGCACTGGGCTTCTCTGCTTTCTCACAGTCGGTACATCTCACGGTGCTCGTTCTCAGCAGAGCCTTTTTCTGAAAAGGCAAATGTCCGGCTCATTCTTCCATAAGGAAGGGGCGACCCCTGAAAGCTCTTGCTGGTCTTCACCGTTCCCGTGCACCCTATCCACAGGCACAACAGAACTGGACTTCTCGGCTTTCCCATAGTCGGTACATCTCACGGCGCTGGTTCTCGGCAGAGACTCTTTCCAAAAAGGGAAACGTCCGGCTCTTTCTCCCACAAGGAAGGGGCCAGACCTGAAAGCTCTTGCTGATCTTCACAGTCCTCGTGCAGCCTATCCACAGGCACAACAGCACTGGGTTTCTCTGCTTTCTCACAGTCGGTACATCTCACGGTGCTCGTTCTCAGCAGAGCCTATTTCCGAAAAAGCAAACGTCCGGCTCTTTCTCCCACAAGGAAGGGGCCAGCCCTGAAAGCTCTTGCTGGTCTTCACCATCCCCGTGCAGCCTATCCACAGGCACAACAGCACTGGGCATCTGTGCTTTCCCAGAGACTCAGCATCTCACGGTGCTTGTTCTCGGCAGAGCCTCTTTCCGAAAAATGAAACGTCCTGCTCTTTCTCCCACAAGGAAGGTGCCAGCCCTGAAAGCTCTTGCTGGTCTTCACAGTCCCCGTGCAGCCTATCCACAGGCACAACAGCACTGGGCTTCTCTGCTTTCTCACAGTCGGTACATGTCACGGCGCTCGTTCTTCAGCAGAGCCTTTTTCTGAAAAGGCAAACGTCCGGCTCCTTCTTCCATAAGGAAAGTGCGAACCCTGAAAGCTCTTGCTGCTCTACACCGTCCCCGTGCACCCTATCCACAGGCACAACAGCACTGGGCATCTGTGCTTTCCCATAGTCGGTACATCTCACGGCGCTCGTTCTCGGCAGAGCCTTTTTCCAAAAAGCGAACGTCCGGCTCTTTCTCCCACAAGGAAGGAGCCAGCCCTGAAAGCTCTTGCTGGTCTTCACAGTCCCCGTGCAGCCTATCCACAAGCACAACAGCACTGGGCTTCTCTGCTTTCTCACAGCCGGTACATCTCACGGTGCTCGTTCTCAGCAGAGCCTTTTTCTGAAAAGGCAAACGTCCGGCTCCTTCTTCCATAAGGAAGGGGCGACCCCTGAAACCTCTTGCTGGTCTTCACCGTTCCCTTGCACCCTATCCACAGGCACAACAACACTGGGCATCTGTGCTTTCCCAGAAACTCAGCATCTCAAGGTGCTCGTTCTCGGCAGATCCTATTTCCGAAAAAGCAAACGTCCGGCTCTTTCTCCCACAAGGAAGGGGCCAGCCCTGAAAGCTCTTGCTGGTCTTCACCGTTCCCGTGCACCCTATCCACAGGCACAACAGCACTGGGCATCTGTGCTTTCCCATAGTCGGTACTTCTCACAGCGCTCGTTCTCGGCAGATCCTTATTCCAAAAAGAAAACGTCCGGCTCTTTCTCCCACAAGGAAGGAGCCAGCCCTGAATGCTCTTGCTGGTCTTCAACGTCCCCGTGCAGCCTATCCACAGGCACAACAGCACTGGGCTTCTCTGCTTTCTCACAGTCGGTACATCTCACGGCGTTCGTTCTTGGCAGAGCCTTTTTCTGAAAAGGCAAACGTCCGGTTCCTTCTTCCATAAGTAAGGCGTAAGCCCTAAAAGCTCTTGCTGCTCTACACCGTCCCCATGCAGCCTATCCACAGGCACAACAGCACTGGGCATCTGTGCTTTCCCAGAGACTCAGCATCTCACGGTGCTTGTTCTCGGCAGAGCCTATTTCCGAAAAAGCAAACGTCCGGCTCTTTCTCCCACAAGGAAGGGGCCAGCCCTGAAAGCTCTTGCTGGTCTTCACTATCCCCGTGCAGCCTATCCACAGGCACAACATCACTGGGCTTCTCTGCTTTCTCACAGTCGGTCATCTCACGGTGCTCGTTCTCAGCAGCGCCTTTTTCTGAAAAGACAAACGTCGGGCTCCTTCTCCCACAAGGAAGGGTTAAGCCCTGAAAGCTCTTGCTGCTCTTCACCGTCCCCGTGCAGCCTATCCACAGGCACAACAGCACTGGGCATCTGTGCTTTCCCAGAGACTCAGCATCTCACGGTGCTCATTCTCGGCAGAGCCTATTTCCGAAAAAGCAAACGTGCGGCTCTTTCTCCCACAAGGAAGGGGCCAGCCCTGAAAGCTCTTGCTGGTCTTCACAGTCCCCGTGCAGCCTATCCACAGGCACAACAGCACTGGGCTTCTCTGCTTTCTCACAGTCGGTACATCTCACGGTGCTCGTTCTCAGCAGAGCCTTTTTCTGAGAAGGCAAATGTCCGGCTCATTCTTCCATAAGGAAGGGGCAACCCTGAAAGCTCTTGCTGGTCTTCACCGTTCCCGTGCACCCTATCCACAGGCACAACAGCACTGGGCATCTGTGCTTTCCCATAGTCGGTACATCTCACGGCGCTCGTTCTCGGCAGAGCCTTTTTCCAAAAAGCAAACGTCCGGCTCTTTCTCCCACAAGGAAGGAGCCAGCCCTGAAACCTCTTGCTGGTCTTCACCGTTCCCGTGCAGCCTATCCACAGACACAACAGCACTGGGCATCTGTGCTTTCCCAGAGACTCAGCATCTCACGGAGCTCGTTCTCGGCAGAGCCTATTTCCGAAAAAGCAAACGTGCGGCTCTTTCTCCCACAAGGAAGGGGCCAGCCTTGAAAGCTCTTGCTGGTCTTCAACGTCGCTGTGCAGCCTATCCACAGGCACAACAGCACTGGGCTTCTCTGCTTTCTCACAGCTGGTACATCTCACGGTGCTCGTTCTCAGCAGAGCCTTTTTCTGAAAAGGAAAAAGTCCGGCTCCTTCTTCCATAAGGAAGGGCAACCCTGAAAGCTCTTGCTGGTCTTCACCGTTCCCGTGCACCCTATCCACAGGCACAACAGCACTGGGCATCTGTGCTTTCCCATAGTCGGTACATCTCACGGCGCTCGTTCTAGGCAGAGCCTTTTTCCAAAAAGCAAACGTCCGGATTTTTCTCCCACAAGGAAGGAGCCAGCCCTGAAAGCTCTTGCTGGTCTTCAATGTCCCCGTGCAGCCTATCCACAGGCACAACAGCACTGGGCATCTGTGCTTTCCCAGAGACTCAGCATCTCACGGTGCTCGTTCTCGGCAGAGCCTATTTCCGAAAAATCAAACGTCCGGCTCTTTCTCCCACAAGGAAGGGGCCAGCCCTAAAAGCTCTTGCTGGTCTTCACAGTCCCCGTGCAGCCTATCCACAGGCACAACAGCACTGGGGTTCTCTGCTTTCTCACAGTCGGTACATCTCACGGCGTTCGTTCTCGGCAGAGCCTTTTTCTGAAAAGGCAAAAGTCCGGCTCCTTCTTCCATAAGGAAGGGGTAAGCCCTGAAAGCTCTTGCTGCTCTTCACCGTCCCCGTGCACCCTATCCACAGGCACAACAGCACTGGGCATCTGTGCTTTCCCAGAGACTCAGCATCTCACGGTGATCGTTCTCGGCAGAGCCTATTTCCGAAAAAGCAAACGTCCGGCTCTTTCTCCCACAAGGAAGGGGCCAGCCCTGAAAGCTCTTGCTGGTCTTCACCGTTCCCGTGCACCCTATCCACAGGCACAACAGCACTGGGCATCTGTGCTTTCCCAGAGACTCAGCATCTCACGGTGCTTGTTCTCGGCAGAGCCTCTTTCCGAAAAATCAAACGTCCGGCTCTTTCTCCCACAAGGAAGGGGCCAGCCCTGAAAGCTCTTGCTGGTCTTCACAGTCCCCGTGCAGCCTATCCACAGGCACAACAGCACTGGGCTTCTCTGCTTTCTCACAGTCGGTACATCTCACGGTGCTCGTTCTCAGCAGAGCCTTTTTCTGAAAAGGCAAATGTCCGGCTCATTCTTCCATAAGGAAGGGGCGACCCCTGAAAGCTCTTGCTGGTCTTCACCGTTCCCGTGCACCCTATCCACAGGCACAACAGAACTGGACTTCTCGGCTTTCCCATAGTCGGTACATCTCACGGCGCTGGTTCTCGGCAGAGACTCTTTCCAAAAAGGGAAACGTCCGGCTCTTTCTCCCACAAGGAAGGGGCCAGACCTGAAAGCTCTTGCTGATCTTCACAGTCCTCGTGCAGCCTATCCACAGGCACAACAGCACTGGGTTTCTCTGCTTTCTCACAGTCGGTACATCTCACGGTGCTCGTTCTCAGCAGAGCCTATTTCCGAAAAAGCAAACGTCCGGCTCTTTCTCCCACAAGGAAGGGGCCAGCCCTGAAAGCTCTTGCTGGTCTTCACCATCCCCGTGCAGCCTATCCACAGGCACAACAGCACTGGGCATCTGTGCTTTCCCAGAGACTCAGCATCTCACGGTGCTTGTTCTCGGCAGAGCCTCTTTCCGAAAAATGAAACGTCCTGCTCTTTCTCCCACAAGGAAGGTGCCAGCCCTGAAAGCTCTTGCTGGTCTTCACAGTCCCCGTGCAGCCTATCCACAGGCACAACAGCACTGGGCTTCTCTGCTTTCTCACAGTCGGTACATGTCACGGCGCTCGTTCTTCAGCAGAGCCTTTTTCTGAAAAGGCAAACGTCCGGCTCCTTCTTCCATAAGGAAAGTGCGAACCCTGAAAGCTCTTGCTGCTCTACACCGTCCCCGTGCACCCTATCCACAGGCACAACAGCACTGGGCATCTGTGCTTTCCCATAGTCGGTACATCTCACGGCGCTCGTTCTCGGCAGAGCCTTTTTCCAAAAAGCGAACGTCCGGCTCTTTCTCCCACAAGGAAGGAGCCAGCCCTGAAAGCTCTTGCTGGTCTTCACAGTCCCCGTGCAGCCTATCCACAAGCACAACAGCACTGGGCTTCTCTGCTTTCTCACAGCCGGTACATCTCACGGTGCTCGTTCTCAGCAGAGCCTTTTTCTGAAAAGGCAAACGTCCGGCTCCTTCTTCCATAAGGAAGGGGCGACCCCTGAAACCTCTTGCTGGTCTTCACCGTTCCCTTGCACCCTATCCACAGGCACAACAACACTGGGCATCTGTGCTTTCCCAGAAACTCAGCATCTCAAGGTGCTCGTTCTCGGCAGATCCTATTTCCGAAAAAGCAAACGTCCGGCTCTTTCTCCCACAAGGAAGGGGCCAGCCCTGAAAGCTCTTGCTGGTCTTCACCGTTCCCGTGCACCCTATCCACAGGCACAACAGCACTGGGCATCTGTGCTTTCCCATAGTCGGTACTTCTCACAGCGCTCGTTCTCGGCAGATCCTTATTCCAAAAAGAAAACGTCCGGCTCTTTCTCCCACAAGGAAGGAGCCAGCCCTGAATGCTCTTGCTGGTCTTCAACGTCCCCGTGCAGCCTATCCACAGGCACAACAGCACTGGGCTTCTCTGCTTTCTCACAGTCGGTACATCTCACGGCGTTCGTTCTTGGCAGAGCCTTTTTCTGAAAAGGCAAACGTCCGGTTCCTTCTTCCATAAGTAAGGCGTAAGCCCTAAAAGCTCTTGCTGCTCTACACCGTCCCCGTGCAGCCTATCCACAGGCACAACAGCACTGGGCATCTGTGCTTTCCCAGAGACTCAGCATCTCACGGTGCTTGTTCTCGGCAGAGCCTCTTTCCGAAAAATCAAACGTCCGGCTCTTTCTCCCACAAGGAAGGGGCCAGCCCTGAAAGCTCTTGCTGGTCTTCACAGTCCCCGTGCAGCCTATCCACAGGCACAACAGCACTGGGCTTCTCTGCTTTCTCACAGTCGGTACATCTCACGGTGCTCGTTCTCAGCAGAGCCTTTTTCTGAAAAGGCAAACGTCCGGCTCCTTCTTCCATAAGGAAAGTGCGACCCCTGAAAGCTCTTGCTGCTCTACACCGTCCCCGTGCACCCTATCCACAGGCACAACAGAACTGGACTTCTCGGCTTTCCCATAGTCGGTACATCTCACGGCGCTCGTTCTCGGCAGAGACTCTTTCCAAAAAGGGAAACGTCCGGCTCTTTCTCCCACAAGGAAGGGGCCAGACCTGAAAGCTCTTGCTGATCTTCACAGTCCTCGTGCAGCCTATCCACAGGCACAACAGCACTGGGCTTCTCTGCTTTCTCACAGTCGGTACATCTCACGGTGCTCGTTCTCAGCAGAGCCTATTTCCGAAAAAGCAAACGTACGGCACTTTCTCCCACAAGGAAGTGGTAAGCCCTGAAAGCTCTTGCTGGTCTTCACCATCCCCGTGCAGCCTATCCACAGGCACAACAGCACTGGGCATCTGTGCTTTCCCAGAGACTCAGCATCTCACGGTGCTTGTTCTCGGCAGAGCCTATTTCCGAAAAATCAAACGTCCGGCTCTTTCTCCCACAAGGAAGGGGCCAGCCCTGAAAGCTCTTGCTGGTCTTCACAGTCCCCGTGCACCCTATCCACAGGCACAACAGCACTGGGCTTCTCTGCTTTCTCACAGTCGGTACATCTCACGGTGCTCGTTCTCAGCAGAGCCTTTTTCTGAAAAGGCAAATGTCCGGCTCATTCTTCCATAAGGAAGGGGCGACCCCTGAAAGCTCTTGCTGGTCTTCACCGTTCCCGTGCACCCTATCCACAGGCACAACAGAACTGGACTTCTCGGCTTTCCCATAGTCGGTACATCTCACGGCGCTGGTTCTCGGCAGAGACTCTTTCCAAAAAGGGAAACGTCCGGCTCTTTCTCCCACAAGGAAGGGGCCAGACCTGAAAGCTCTTGCTGATCTTCACAGTCCTCGTGCAGCCTATCCACAGGCACAACAGCACTGGGCTTCTCTGCTTTCTCACAGTCGGTACATCTCACGGTGCTCGTTCTCAGCAGAGCCTATTTCCGAAAAAGCAAACGTACGGCACTTTCTCCCACAAGGAAGTGGTAAGCCCTGAAAGCTCTTGCTGGTCTTCACCATCCCCGTGCAGCCTATCCACAGGCACAACAGCACTGGGCATCTGTGCTTTCCCAGAGACTCAGCATCTCACGGTGCTTGTTCTCGGCAGAGCCTCTTTCCGAAAAATGAAACGTCCTGCTCTTTCTCCCACAAGGAAGGTGCCAGCCCTGAAAGCTCTTGCTGGTCTTCACAGTCCCCGTGCAGCCTATCCACAGGCACAACAGCACTGGGCTTCTCTGCTTTCTCACAGTCGGTACATGTCACGGCGCTCGTTCTTCAGCAGAGCCTTTTTCTGAAAAGGCAAACGTCCGGCTCCTTCTTCCATAAGGAAAGTGCGACCCCTGAAAGCTCTTGCTGCTCTACACCGTCCCCGTGCACCCTATCCACAGGCACAACAGCACTGGGCATCTGTGCTTTCCCATAGTCGGAACATCTCACGGCGCTCGTTCTCGGCAGAGCCTTTTTCCAAAAAGCAAACGTCCGGCTCTTTCTCCCACAAGGAAGGAGCCAGCCCTGAAAGCTCTTGCTGGTCTTCACAGTCCCCGTGCAGCCTATCCACAGGCACAACAGCACTGGGCTTCTCTGCTTTCTCACAGCCGGTACATCTCACGGTGCTCGTTCTCAGCAGAGCCTTTTTCTGAAAAGGCAAACGTCCGGCTCCTTCTTCCATAAGGAAGGGGCGACCCCTGAAACCTCTTGCTGGTCTTCACCGTTCCCGTGCACCCTATCCACAGGCACAACAACACTGGGCATCTGTGCTTTCCCAGAAACTCAGCATCTCAAGGTGCTCGTTCTCGGCAGATCCTATTTCCGAAAAAGCAAACGTCCGGCTCTTTCTCCCACAAGGAAGGGGCCAGCCCTGAAAGCTCTTGCTGGTCTTCACCATCCCCGTGCAGCCTATCCACAGGCACAACAGCACTGGGCATCTGTGCTTTCCCAGAGACTCAGCATCTCACGGTGCTTGTTCTCGGCAGAGCCTCTTTCCGAAAAATCAAACGTCCGGCTCTTTCTCCCACAAGGAAGGGGCCAGCCCTGAAATCTCTTGCTGGTCTTCACAGTCCCCGTGCAGCCTATCCACAGGCACAACAGCACTGGGCTTCTCTGCTTTCACACAGTCGGTACATCTCACGGTGCTCGTTCTCAGCACAGCCTTTTTCTGAAAAGGCAAACGTCCAGCTCCTTCTTCCATAAGGAAGGGGCGACCCCTGAAAGCTCTTGCTGGTCTTCACCGTTCCCGTGCACCCTATCCACAGGCACAACAGCACTGGGCATCTGTGCTTTCCCATAGTCGGTACTTCTCACAGCGCTCGTTCTCGGCAGATCCTTATTCCAAAAAGAAAACGTCCACCTCTTTCTCCCACAAGGAAGGAGCCAGCCCTGAATGCTCTTGCTGGTCTTCAACGTCCCCGTGCAGCCTATCCACAGGCACAACAGCACTGGGCTTCTCTGCTTTCTCACAGTCGGTACATCTCACGGCGTTCGTTCTTGGCAGAGCCTTTTTCTGAAAAGGCAAACGTCCGGTTCCTTCTTCCATAAGTAAGGCGTAAGCCCTAAAAGCTCTTGCTGCTCTACACCGTCCCCGTGCAGCCTATCCACAGGCACAACAGCACTGGGCATCTATGCTTTCCCAGAGACTCAGCATCTCACGGTGCTTGTTCTCGGCAGAGCCTCTTTCCGAAAAATCAAACGTCCGGCTCTTTCTCCCACAAGGAAGGGGCCAGCCCTGAAAGCTCTTGCTGGTCTTCACAGTCCCCGTGCAGCCTATCCACAGGCACAACAGCACTGGGCTTCTCTGCTTTCTCACAGTCGGTACATCTCACGGTGCTCGTTCTCAGCAGAGCCTTTTTCTGAAAAGGCAAACGTCCGGCTCCTTCTTCCATAAGGAAAGTGCGACCCCTGAAAGCTCTTGCTGCTCTACACCGTCCCCGTGCACCCTATCCACAGGCACAACAGCACTGGGCATCTGTGCTTTCCCATAGTCGGTACATCTCACGGCGCTTGTTCTCGGCAGAGCCTTTTTCCAAAAAGCAAACGTCCGGCTCTTTCTCCCACAAGGAAGGAGCCAGCCCTGAAAGCTCTTGCTGGTCTTCAACATCCCCGTGCAGCCTATCCACAGGCACAACAGCACTGGGCTTCTCTGCTTTCTCACAGTCGGTACATCTCACGGTGCTCGTTCTCAGCAGAGCCTTTTTCTGAAAAGGCAAACGTCCGGCTCCTTCTTCCATAAGGAAGGGGCGACCCCTGAAAGCTCTTGCTGGTCTTCACCGTTCCCGTGCACCCTATCCACAGGCACAACAACACTGGGCATCTGTGCTTTCCCAGAAACTCAGCATCTCAAGGTGTTCGTTCTCGGCAGATCCTATTTCCGATAAAGCAAACGTCCGGCTCTTTCTCCCACAAGGAAGGGGCCAGCCCTGAAAGCTCTTGCTGGTCTTCACCATCCCCGTGCAGCCTATCCACAGGCACAACAGCACTGGGCATCTGTGCTTTCCCAGAGACTCAGCATCTCACGGTGCTTGTTCTCGGCAGAGCCTCTTTCTGAAAAATCAAACGTCCGGCTCTTTCTCCCACAAGGAAGGGGCCAGCCCTGAAAGCTCTTGCTGGTCTTCACAGTCCCCGTGCAGCCTATCCACAGGCACAACAGCACTGGGCTTCTCTGCTTTCACACAGTCGGTACATCTCACGGTGCTCGTTCTCAGCAGAGCCTTTTTCTGAAAAGGCAAACGTCCAGCTCCTTCTTCCATAAGGAAGGGGCGACCCCTGAAAGCTCTTGCTGGTCTTCACCGTTCCCGTGCACCCTATCCACAGGCGCAACAGCACTGGGCATCTGTGCTTTCCCATAGTCGGTACATCTCACGGCGCTCGTTCTCTGCAGATCATTATTCCAAAAAGAAAACGTCCACCTCTTTCTCCCACAAGGAAGGAGCCAGCCCTGAATGCTCTTGCTGGTCTTCAACGTCCCCGTGCAGCCTATCCACAGGCACAACAGCACTGGGCTTCTCTGCTTTCTCACAGTCGGTACATCTCACGGCGTTCGTTCTCGGCAGAGCCTTTTTCTGAAAATGCAAACGTCCGGCTCCTTCTTCCATAAGGAAGGGGTAAGCCCTGAAAGCTCTTGCTGGTCTTCACCGTTCCCGTGCACCCTATCCACAGGCACAACAGCACTGGGCATCTGTGCTTTCCCAGAGACTCAGCATCTCACGGTGCTTGTTCTCAACAGAGCCTCTTTCCGAAAAATCAAACGTCCGGCTCTTTCTCCCACAAGGAAGGGGCCAGCCCTGAAAGCTCTTGCTGGTCTTCACCATCCCCGTGCAGCCTATCCACAGGCACAACAGCACTGGGCATCTGTGCTTTCCCAGAGACTCAGCATCTCACGGTGCTTGTTCTCGGCAGAGCCTCTTTCCGAAAAATCAAAAGTCCGGCTCTTTCTCCCATAAGGAAGGGGCCAGCCCTGAAAGCTCTTGCTGGTCTTCACAGTCCCCGTGCAGCCTATCCACAGGCACAACAGCACTGGGCTTCTCTGCTTTCTCACAGTCAGTACATCTCACGGTGCTCGTTCTCAGCAGAGCCTTTTTCTGAAAATGCAAACGTCCGGCTCCTTCTTCCATAAGGAAGGGGCGACCCCTGAAAGCTCTTGCTGGTCTTCACCGTTCCCGTGCACCCTATCCACAGGCAAAACAACACTGGGCATCTGTGCTTTCCCAGAAACTCAGCATCCCAAGGTGCTCGTTCTAGGCAGATCCTATTTCCGAAAAATCAAACGTCCGGCTCTTTCTCCCACAAGGAAGGGGCCAGCCCTGAAAGCTCTTGCTGGTCTTCACAGTCCCCGTGCAGCCTATCCACAGGCACAACAGCACTGGGCTTCTCTGCTTTCTCACAGTCGGTACATCTCACGGTGCTCGTTCTCAGCAGAGCCTTTTTCTGAAAAGGCAAACGTCCGGCTCCTTCTTCCATAAGGAAAGTGCGACCCCTGAAAGCTCTTGCTGCTCTACACCGTCCCCGTGCACCCTATCCACAGGCACAACAGCACTGGGCATCTGTGCTTTCCCATAGTCGGTACATCTCACGGCGCTTGTTCTCGGCAGAGCCTTTTTCCAAAAAGCAAACGTCCGGCTCTTTCTCCCACAAGGAAGGAGCCAGCCCTGAAAGCTCTTGCTGGTCTTCAACATCCCCGTGCAGCCTATCCACAGGCACAACAGCACTGGGCTTCTCTGCTTTCTCACAGTCGGTACATCTCACGGTGCTCGTTCTCAGCAGAGCCTTTTTCTGAAAAGGCAAACGTCCGGCTCCTTCTTCCATAAGGAAGGGGCGACCCCTGAAAGCTCTTGCTGGTCTTCACCGTTCCCGTGCACCCTATCCACAGGCACAACAACACTGGGCATCTGTGCTTTCCCAGAAACTCAGCATCTCAAGGTGTTCGTTCTCGGCAGATCCTATTTCCGATAAAGCAAACGTCCGGCTCTTTCTCCCACAAGGAAGGGGCCAGCCCTGAAAGCTCTTGCTGGTCTTCACCATCCCCGTGCAGCCTATCCACAGGCACAACAGCACTGGGCATCTGTGCTTTCCCAGAGACTCAGCATCTCACGGTGCTTGTTCTCGGCAGAGCCTCTTTCTGAAAAATCAAACGTCCGGCTCTTTCTCCCACAAGGAAGGGGCCAGCCCTGAAAGCTCTTGCTGGTCTTCACAGTCCCCGTGCAGCCTATCCACAGGCACAACAGCACTGGGCTTCTCTGCTTTCACACAGTCGGTACATCTCACGGTGCTCGTTCTCAGCAGAGCCTTTTTCTGAAAAGGCAAACGTCCAGCTCCTTCTTCCATAAGGAAGGGGCGACCCCTGAAAGCTCTTGCTGGTCTTCACCGTTCCCGTGCACCCTATCCACAGGCGCAACAGCACTGGGCATCTGTGCTTTCCCATAGTCGGTACATCTCACGGCGCTCGTTCTCTGCAGATCATTATTCCAAAAAGAAAACGTCCACCTCTTTCTCCCACAAGGAAGGAGCCAGCCCTGAATGCTCTTGCTGGTCTTCAACGTCCCCGTGCAGCCTATCCACAGGCACAACAGCACTGGGCTTCTCTGCTTTCTCACAGTCGGTACATCTCACGGCGTTCGTTCTCGGCAGAGCCTTTTTCTGAAAATGCAAACGTCCGGCTCCTTCTTCCATAAGGAAGGGGTAAGCCCTGAAAGCTCTTGCTGGTCTTCACCGTTCCCGTGCACCCTATCCACAGGCACAACAGCACTGGGCATCTGTGCTTTCCCAGAGACTCAGCATCTCACGGTGCTTGTTCTCAACAGAGCCTCTTTCCGAAAAATCAAACGTCCGGCTCTTTCTCCCACAAGGAAGGGGCCAGCCCTGAAAGCTCTTGCTGGTCTTCACCATCCCCGTGCAGCCTATCCACAGGCACAACAGCACTGGGCATCTGTGCTTTCCCAGAGACTCAGCATCTCACGGTGCTTGTTCTCGGCAGAGCCTCTTTCCGAAAAATCAAAAGTCCGGCTCTTTCTCCCATAAGGAAGGGGCCAGCCCTGAAAGCTCTTGCTGGTCTTCACAGTCCCCGTGCAGCCTATCCACAGGCACAACAGCACTGGGCTTCTCTGCTTTCTCACAGTCAGTACATCTCACGGTGCTCGTTCTCAGCAGAGCCTTTTTCTGAAAATGCAAACGTCCGGCTCCTTCTTCCATAAGGAAGGGGCGACCCCTGAAAGCTCTTGCTGGTCTTCACCGTTCCCGTGCACCCTATCCACAGGCAAAACAACACTGGGCATCTGTGCTTTCCCAGAAACTCAGCATCCCAAGGTGCTCGTTCTAGGCAGATCCTATTTCCGAAAAAGCAAACGTCCGGCTCTTTCTCCCACAAGGAAGGAGCCAGCCCTGAAAGCTCTTGCTGGTCTTCACCATCCCCGTGCAGCCTATCCACAGGCACAACAGCACTGGGCATCTGTGCTTTCCCAGAGACTCAGCATCTCACGGTGCTTGTTCTCGGCAGAGCCTCTTTCCGAAAAATCAAACGTCCGGCTCTTTCTCCCACAAGGAAGGGGCCAGCCCTGAAAGCTCTTGCTGGTCTTCACAGTCCCCGTGCAGCCTATCCACAGGCACAACAGCACTGGGCTTCTCTGCTTTCTCACAGTCGGTACATCTCACGGTGCTCGTTCTCAGCAGAGCCTTTTTCTGAAAAGGCAAACGTCCAGCTCCTTCTTCCATAAGGAAGGGGCGACCCCTGAAAGCTCTTGCTGGTCTTCACCGTTCCCGTGCACCCTATCCACAGGCACAACAGAACTGGACTTCTCGGCTTTCCCATAGTCGGTACATCTCACGGCGCTGGTTCTCGGCGGAGACTCTTTCCAAAAAGGGAAACGTCCGGCACTTTCTCCCACAAGGAAGGGGCCAGACCTGAAAGCTCTTGCTGATCTTCACAGTCCTCGTGCAGCCTATCCACAGGCACAACAGCACTGGGCTTCTCTGCTTTCTCACAGTCGGTACATCTCACGGTGCTCGTTCTCAGCAGAGCCTATTTCCGAAAAAGCAAACGTACGGCACTTTCTCCCACAAGGAAGTGGTAAGCCCTGAAAGCTCTTGCTGGTCTTCACCATCCCCGTGCAGCCTATCCACAGGCACAACAGCACTGGGCATCTGTGCTTTCCCAGAGACTCAGCATCTCACGGTGCTTGTTCTCGGCAGAGCCTCTTTCCGAAAAATGAAACGTCCTGCTCTTTCTCCCACAAGGAAGGTGCCAGCCCTGAAAGCTCTTGCTGGTCTTCACAGTCCCCGTGCAGCCTATCCACAGGCACAACAGCACTGGGCTTCTCTGCTTTCTCACAGTCGGTACATGTCACGGCGCTCGTTCTTCAGCAGAGCCTTTTTCTGAAAAGGCAAACGTCCGGCTCCTTCTTCCATAAGGAAAGTGCGACCCCTGAAAGCTCTTGCTGCTCTACACCGTCCCCGTGCACCCTATCCACAGGCACAACAGCACTGGGCATCTGTGCTTTCCCATAGTCGGTACATCTCACGGCGCTCGTTCTCGGCAGAGCCTTTTTCCAAAAAGCAAACGTCCGGCTCTTTCTCCCACAAGGAAGGAGCCAGCCCTGAAAGCTCTTGCTGGTCTTCACAGTCCCCGTGCAGCCTATCCACAGGCACAACAGCACTGGGCTTCTCTGCTTTCTCACAGCCAGTACATCTCACGGTGCTCGTTCTCAGCAGAGCCTTTTTCTGAAAAGGCAAACGTCCGGCTCCTTCTTCCATAAGGAAGGGGCGACCCCTGAAAGCTCTTGCTGGTCTTCACCGTTCCCGTGCACCCTATCCACAGGCACAACAGCACTGGGCATCTGTGCTTTCCCAGAGACTCAGCATCTCACGGTGCTTGTTCTCGGCAGAGCCTCTTTCCGAAAAATCAAACGTCCGGCTCTTTCTCCCACAAGGAAGGGGCCAGCCCTGAAAGCTCTTGCTGGTCTTCACCATCCCCGTGCAGCCTATCCACAGGCACAACAGCACTGGGCATCTGTGCTTTCCCAGAGACTCAGCATCTCACGGTGCTTGTTCTCGGCAGAGCCTCTTTCCGAAAAATCAAACGTCCGGCTCTTTCTCCCACAAGGAAGGGGCCAGCCCTGAAATCTCTTGCTGGTCTTCACAGTCCCCGTGCAGCCTATCCACAGGCACAACAGCACTGGGCTTCTCTGCTTTCACACAGTCGGTACATCTCACGGTGCTCGTTCTCAGCACAGCCTTTTTCTGAAAAGGCAAAGGTCCAGCTCCTTCTTCCATAAGGAAGGGGCGACCCCTGAAAGCTCTTGCTGGTCTTCACCGTTCCCGTGCACCCTATCCACAGGCACAACAGCACTGGGCATCTGTGCTTTCCCATAGTCGGTACATCTCACAGCGCTCGTTCTCGGCAGATCCTTATTCCAAAAAGAAAACGTCCACCTCTTTCTCCCACAAGGAAGGAGCCAGCCCTGAATGCTCTTGCTGGTCTTCAACGTCCCCGTGCAGCCTATCCACAGGCACAACAGCACTGGGCTTCTCTGCTTTCTCACAGTCGGTACATCTCACGGCGTTCGTTCTTGGCAGAGCCTTTTTCTGAAAAGGCAAACGTCCGGTTCCTTCTTCCATAAGTAAGGCGTAAGCCCTAAAAGCTCTTGCTGCTCTACACCGTCCCCGTGCAGCCTATCCACAGGCACAACAGCACTGGGCATCTGTGCTTTCCCAGAGACTCAGCATCTCACGGTGCTTGTTCTCGGCAGAGCCTCTTTCCGAAAAATCAAACGTCCGGCTCTTTCTCCCACAAGGAAGGGGCCAGCCCTGAAAGCTCTTGCTGGTCTTCACAGTCCCCGTGCAGCCTATCCACAGGCACAACAGCACTGGGCTTCTCTGCTTTCTCACAGTCGGTACATCTCACGGTGCTCGTTCTCAGCAGAGCCTTTTTCTGAAAAGGCAAACATCCGGCTCCTTCTTCCATAAGGAAGGGACGACCCCTGAAAGCTCTTGCTGCTCTACACCGTCCCCGTGCACCCTATCCACAGGCACAACAGCACTGGGCATCTGTGCTTTCCCATAGTCGGTACATCTCACGGCGCTTGTTCTCGGCAGAGCCTTTTTCCAAAAAGCAAACGTCCGGCTCTTTCTCCCACAAGGAAGGAGCCAGCCCTGAAAGCTCTTGCTGGTCTTCAACATCCCCGTGCAGCCTATCCACAGGCACAACAGCACTGGGCTTCTCTGCTTTCTCACAGTCGGTACATCTCACGGTGCTCGTTCTCAGCAGAGCCTTTTTCTGAAAAGGCAAACGTCCGGCTCCTTCTTCCATAAGGAAGGGGCGACCCCTGAAACCTCTTGCTGGTCTTCACCGTTCCCGTGCACCCTATCCACAGGCACAACAACACTGGGCATCTGTGCTTTCCCAGAAACTCAGCATCTCAAGGTGCTCGTTCTCGGCAGATCCTATTTCCGAAAAATCAAACGTCCGGCTCTTTCTCCCACAAGGAAGGGGCCAGCCCTGAAAGCTCTTGCTGGTCTTCACCATCCCCGTGCAGCCTATCCACAGGCACAACAGCACTGGGCATCTGTGCTTTCCCAGAGACTCAGCATCTCACGGTGCTTGTTCTCGGCAGAGCCTCTTTCTGAAAAATCAAACGTCCGGCTCTTTCTCCCACAAGGAAGGGGCCAGCCCTGAAATCTCTTGCTGGTCTTCACAGTCCCCGTGCAGCCTATCCACAGGCACAACAGCACTGGGCTTCTCTGCTTTCACACAGTCGGTACATCTCACGGCGCTCGTTCTCAGCACAGCCTTTTTCTGAAAAGGCAAACGTCCAGCTCCTTCTTCCATAAGGAAGGGGCGACCCCTGAAAGCTCTTGCTGGTCTTCACCGTTCCCGTGCACCCTATCCACAGGCACAACAGCACTGGGCATCTGTGCTTTCCCAGAGACTCAGCATCTCACGGTGCTTGTTCTCGGCAGAGCCTCTTTCCGAAAAATCAAACGTCCGGCTCTTTCTCCCACAAGGAAGGGGCCAGCCCTGAAAGCTCTTGCTGGTCTTCACCATCCCCGTGCAGCCTATCCACAGGCACAACAGCACTGGGCATCTGTGCTTTCCCAGAGACTCAGCATCTCACGGTGCTTGTTCTCGGCAGAGCCTCTTTCCGAAAAATCAAACGTCCGGCTCTTTCTCCCACAAGGAAGGGGCAAGCCCTGAAAGCTCTTGCTGGTCTTCACAGTCCCCGTGCAGCCTATCCACAGGCACAACAGCACTGGGCTTCTCTGCTTTCTCACAGTCAGTACATCTCACGGTGCTCGTTCTCAGCAGAGCCTTTTTCTGAAAAGGCAAATGTCCGGCTCATTCTTCCATAAGGAAGGGGCGACCCCTGAAAGCTCTTGCTGGTCTTCACCGTTCCCGTGCACCCTATCCACAGGCACAACAGAACTGGACTTCTCTGCTTTCCCATAGTCGGTACATCTCACGGCGCTGGTTCTCGGCAGAGACTCTTTCCAAAAAGGGAAACGTCCGGCTCTTTCTCCCACAAGGAAGGGGCCAGGCCTGAAAGCTCTTGCTGATCTTCACAGTCCTCGTGCAGCCTATCCACAGGCACAACAGCACTGGGCTTCTCTGCTTTCTCACAGTCGGTACATCTCACGGTGCTCGTTCTCAGCAGAGCCTATTTCCGAAAAAGCAAACGTACGGCACATTCTCCCACAAGGAAGTGGTAAGCCCTGAAAGCTCTTGCTGGTCTTCACCATCCCCGTGCAGCCTATCCACAGGCACAACAGCACTGGGCATCTGTGCTTTCCCAGAGACTCAGCATCTCACGGTGCTTGTTCTCGGCAGAGCCTCTTTCCGAAAAATGAAACGTCCTGCTCTTTCTCCCACAAGGAAGGTGCCAGCCCTGAAAGCTCTTGCTGGTCTTCACAGTCCCCGTGCAGCCTATCCACAGGCACAACAGCACTGGGCTTCTCTGCTTTCTCACAGTCGGTACATGTCACGGCGCTCGTTCTTCAGCAGAGCCTTTTTCTGAAAAGGCAAACGTCCGGCTCCTTCTTCCATAAGGAAAGTGCGACCCCTGAAAGCTCTTGCTGCTCTACACCGTCCCCGTGCACCCTATCCACAGGCACAACAGCACTGGGCATCTGTGCTTTCCCATAGTCGGTACATCTCACGGCGCTCGTTCTCGGCAGAGCCTTTTTCCAAAAAGCAAACGTCCGGCTCTTTCTCCCACAAGGAAGGAGCCAGCCCTGAAAGCTCTTGCTGGTCTTCACAGTCCCCGTGCAGCCTATCCACAGGCACAACAGCACTGGGCTTCTCTGCTTTCTCACAGCCGGTACATCTCACGGTGCTCGTTCTCAGCAGAGCCTTTTTCTGAAAAAGCAAACGTCCGGCTCCTTCTTCCATAAGGAAGGGGCGACCCCTGAAACCTCTTGCTGGTCTTCACCGTTCCCTTGCACCCTATCCACAGGCACAACAACACTGGGCATCTGTGCTTTCCCAGAGACTCAGCATCTCAAGGTGCTCGTTCTCGGCAGATCCTATTTCCGAAAAAGCAAACGTCCGGCTCTTTCTCCCACAAGGAAGGGGCCAGCCCTGAAAGCTCTTGCTGGTCTTCACCATCCCCGTGCAGCCTATCCACAGGCACAACAGCACTGGGCATCTGTGCTTTCCCAGAGACTCAGCATCTCACGGTGCTTGTTCTCGGCAGAGCCTCTTTCCGAAAAATCAAACGTCCGGCTCTTTCTCCCACAAGGAAGGGGCCAGCCCTGAAATCTCTTGCTGGTCTTCACAGTCCCCGTGCAGCCTATCCACAGGCACAACAGCACTGGGCTTCTCTGCTTTCACACAGTCGGTACATCTCACGGTGCTCGTTCTCAGCACAGCCTTTTTCTGAAAAGGCAAACGTCCAGCTCCTTCTTCCATAAGGAAGGGGCGACCCCTGAAAGCTCTTGCTGGTCTTCACCGTTCCCGTGCACCCTATCCACAGGCACAACAGCACTGGGCATCTGTGCTTTCCCATAGTCGGTACTTCTCACAGCGCTCGTTCTCGGCAGATCCTTATTCCAAAAAGAAAACGTCCACCTCTTTCTCCCACAAGGAAGGAGCCAGCCCTGAATGCTCTTGCTGGTCTTCAACGTCCCCGTGCAGCCTATCCACAGGCACAACAGCACTGGGCTTCTCTGCTTTCTCACAGTCGGTACATCTCACGGCGTTCGTTCTTGGCAGAGCCTTTTTCTGAAAAGGCAAACGTCCGGTTCCTTCTTCCATAAGTAAGGCGTAAGCCCTAAAAGCTCTTGCTGCTCTACACCGTCCCCGTGCAGCCTATCCACAGGCACAACAGCACTGGGCATCTGTGCTTTCCCAGAGACTCAGCATCTCACGGTGCTTGTTCTCGGCAGAGCCTCTTTCCGAAAAATCAAACGTCCGGCTCTTTCTCCCACAAGGAAGGGGCCAGCCCTGAAAGCTCTTGCTGGTCTTCACAGTCCCCGTGCAGCCTATCCACAGGCACAACAGCACTGGGCTTCTCTGCTTTCTCACAGTCGGTACATCTCACGGTGCTCGTTCTCAGCAGAGCCTTTTTCTGAAAAGGCAAACGTCCGGCTCCTTCTTCCATAAGGAAAGTGTGACCCCTGAAAGCTCTTGCTGCTCTACACCGTCCCCGTGCACCCTATCCACAGGCACAACAGCACTGGGCATCTGTGCTTTCCCATAGTCGGTACATCTCACGGCGCTTGTTCTCGGCAGAGCCTTTTTCCAAAAAGCAAACGTCCGGCTCTTTCTCCCACAAGGAAGGAGCCAGCCCTGAAAGCTCTTGCTGGTCTTCAACATCCCCGTGCAGCCTATCCACAGGCACAACAGCACTGGGCTTCTCTGCTTTCTCACAGTCGGTACATCTCACGGTGCTCGTTCTCAGCAGAGCCTTTTTCTGAAAAGGCAAACGTCCGGCTCCTTCTTCCATAAGGAAGGGGCGACCCCTGAAAGCTCTTGCTGGTCTTCACCGTTCCCGTGCACCCTATCCACAGGCACAACAACACTGGGCATCTGTGCTTTCCCAGAAACTCAGCATCTCAAGGTGCTCGTTCTCGGCAGATCCTATTTCCGAAAAATCAAACGTCCGGCTCTTTCTCCCACAAGGAAGGGGCCAGCCCTGAAAGCTCTTGCTGGTCTTCACCATCCCCGTGCAGCCTATCCACAGGCACAACAGCACTGGGCATCTGTGCTTTCCCAGAGACTCAGCATCTCACGGTGCTTGTTCTCGGCAGAGCCTCTTTCTGAAAAATCAAACGTCCGGCTCTTTCTCCCACAAGGAAGGGGCCAGCCCTGAAATCTCTTGCTGGTCTTCACAGTCCCCGTGCAGCCTATCCACAGGCACAACAGCACTGGGCTTCTCTGCTTTCACACAGTCGGTACATCTCACGGTGCTCGTTCTCAGCACAGCCTTTTTCTGAAAAGGCAAACGTCCAGCTCCTTCTTCCATAAGGAAGGGGCGACCCCTGAAAGCTCTTGCTGGTCTTCACCGTTCCCGTGCACCCTATCCACAGGCACAACAGCACTGGGCATCTGTGCTTTCCCAGAGACTCAGCATCTCACGGTGCTTGTTCTCGGCAGAGCCTCTTTCCGAAAAATCAAACGTCCGGCTCTTTCTCCCACAAGGAAGGGGCCAGCCCTGAAAGCTCTTGCTGGTCTTCACCATCCCCGTGCAGCCTATCCACAGGCACAACAGCACTGGGCATCTGTGCTTTCCCAGAGACTCAGCATCTCACGGTGCTTGTTCTCGGCAGAGCCTCTTTCCGAAAAATCAAACGTCCGGCTCTTTCTCCCACAAGGAAGGGGCAAGCCCTGAAAGCTCTTGCTGGTCTTCACAGTCCCCGTGCAGCCTATCCACAGGCACAACAGCACTGGGCTTCTCTGCTTTCTCACAGTCAGTACATCTCACGGTGCTCGTTCTCAGCAGAGACTTTTTCTGAAAAGGCAAATGTCCGGCTCATTCTTCCATAAGGAAGGGGCGACCCCTGAAAGCTCTTGCTGGTCTTCACCGTTCCCGTGCACCCTATCCACAGGCACAACAGAACTGGACTTCTCTGCTTTCCCATAGTCGGTACATCTCACGGCGCTGGTTCTCGGCAGAGACTCTTTCCAAAAAGGGAAACGTCCGGCTCTTTCTCCCACAAGGAAGGGGCCAGGCCTGAAAGCTCTTGCTGATCTTCACAGTCCTCGTGCAGCCTATCCACAGGCACAACAGCACTGGGCTTCTCTGCTTTCTCACAGTCGGTACATCTCACGGTGCTCGTTCTCAGCAGAGCCTATTTCCGAAATAGCAAACGTACGGCACATTCTCCCACAAGGAAGTGGTAAGCCCTGAAAGCTCTTGCTGGTCTTCACCATCCCCGTGCAGCCTATCCACAGGCACAACAGCACTGGGCATCTGTGCTTTCCCAGAGACTCAGCATCTCACGGTGCTTGTTCTCGGCAGAGCCTCTTTCCGAAAAATCAAACGTCCGGCTCTTTCTCCCACAAGGAAGGGGCCAGCCCTGAAAGCTCTTGCTGGTCTTCACAGTCCCCGTGCAGCCTATCCACAGGCACAACAGCACTGGGCTTCTCTGCTTTCTCACAGTCGGTACATCTCACGGTGCTCGTTCTCAGCAGAGCCTTTTTCTGAAAAGGCAAACGTCCGGCTCCTTCTTCCATAAGGAAAGTGTGACCCCTGAAAGCTCTTGCTGCTCTACACCGTCCCCGTGCACCCTATCCACAGGCACAACAGCACTGGGCATCTGTGCTTTCCCATAGTCGGTACATCTCACGGCGCTTGTTCTCGGCAGAGCCTTTTTCCAAAAAGCAAACGTCCGGCTCTTTCTCCCACAAGGAAGGAGCCAGCCCTGAAAGCTCTTGCTGGTCTTCAACATCCCCGTGCAGCCTATCCACAGGCACAACAGCACTGGGCTTCTCTGCTTTCTCACAGTCGGTACATCTCACGGTGCTCGTTCTCAGCAGAGCCTTTTTCTGAAAAGGCAAACGTCCGGCTCCTTCTTCCATAAGGAAGGGGCGACCCCTGAAAGCTCTTGCTGGTCTTCACCGTTCCCGTGCACCCTATCCACAGGCACAACAACACTGGGCATCTGTGCTTTCCCAGAAACTCAGCATCTCAAGGTGCTCGTTCTCGGCAGATCCTATTTCCGAAAAATCAAACGTCCGGCTCTTTCTCCCACAAGGAAGGGGCCAGCCCTGAAAGCTCTTGCTGGTCTTCACCATCCCCGTGCAGCCTATCCACAGGCACAACAGCACTGGGCATCTGTGCTTTCCCAGAGACTCAGCATCTCACGGTGCTTGTTCTCGGCAGAGCCTCTTTCTGAAAAATCAAACGTCCGGCTCTTTCTCCCACAAGGAAGGGGCCAGCCCTGAAATCTCTTGCTGGTCTTCACAGTCCCCGTGCAGCCTATCCACAGGCACAACAGCACTGGGCTTCTCTGCTTTCACACAGTCGGTACATCTCACGGTGCTCGTTCTCAGCACAGCCTTTTTCTGAAAAGGCAAACGTCCAGCTCCTTCTTCCATAAGGAAGGGGCGACCCCTGAAAGCTCTTGCTGGTCTTCACCGTTCCCGTGCACCCTATCCACAGGCACAACAGCACTGGGCATCTGTGCTTTCCCAGAGACTCAGCATCTCACGGTGCTTGTTCTCGGCAGAGCCTCTTTCCGAAAAATCAAACGTCCGGCTCTTTCTCCCACAAGGAAGGGGCCAGCCCTGAAAGCTCTTGCTGGTCTTCACCATCCCCGTGCAGCCTATCCACAGGCACAACAGCACTGGGCATCTGTGCTTTCCCAGAGACTCAGCATCTCACGGTGCTTGTTCTCGGCAGAGCCTCTTTCCGAAAAATCAAACGTCCGGCTCTTTCTCCCACAAGGAAGGGGCAAGCCCTGAAAGCTCTTGCTGGTCTTCACAGTCCCCGTGCAGCCTATCCACAGGCACAACAGCACTGGGCTTCTCTGCTTTCTCACAGTCAGTACATCTCACGGTGCTCGTTCTCAGCAGAGCCTTTTTCTGAAAAGGCAAATGTCCGGCTCATTCTTCCATAAGGAAGGGGCGACCCCTGAAAGCTCTTGCTGGTCTTCACCGTTCCCGTGCACCCTATCCACAGGCACAACAGAACTGGACTTCTCTGCTTTCCCATAGTCGGTACATCTCACGGCGCTGGTTCTCGGCAGAGACTCTTTCCAAAAAGGGAAACGTCCGGCTCTTTCTCCCACAAGGAAGGGGCCAGGCCTGAAAGCTCTTGCTGATCTTCACAGTCCTCGTGCAGCCTATCCACAGGCACAACAGCACTGGGCTTCTCTGCTTTCTCACAGTCGGTACATCTCACGGTGCTCGTTCTCAGCAGAGCCTATTTCCGAAAAAGCAAACGTACGGCACATTCTCCCACAAGGAAGTGGTAAGCCCTGAAAGCTCTTGCTGGTCTTCACCATCCCCGTGCAGCCTATCCACAGGCACAACAGCACTGGGCATCTGTGCTTTCCCAGAGACTCAGCATCTCACGGTGCTTGTTCTCGGCAGAGCCTCTTTCCGAAAAATGAAACGTCCTGCTCTTTCTCCCACAAGGAAGGTGCCAGCCCTGAAAGCTCTTGCTGGTCTTCACAGTCCCCGTGCAGCCTATCCACAGGCACAACAGCACTGGGCTTCTCTGCTTTCTCACAGTCGGTACATGTCACGGCGCTCGTTCTTCAGCAGAGCCTTTTTCTGAAAAGGCAAACGTCCGGCTCCTTCTTCCATAAGGAAAGTGCGACCCCTGAAAGCTCTTGCTGCTCTACACCGTCCCCGTGCACCCTATCCACAGGCACAACAGCACTGGGCATCTGTGCTTTCCCATAGTCGGTACATCTCACGGCGCTCGTTCTCGGCAGAGCCTTTTTCCAAAAAGCAAACGTCCGGCTCTTTCTCCCACAAGGAAGGAGCCAGCCCTGAAAGCTCTTGCTGGTCTTCACAGTCCCCGTGCAGCCTATCCACAGGCACAACAGCACTGGGCTTCTCTGCTTTCTCACAGCCGGTACATCTCACGGTGCTCGTTCTCAGCAGAGCCTTTTTCTGAAAAAGCAAACGTCCGGCTCCTTCTTCCATAAGGAAGGGGCGACCCCTGAAACCTCTTGCTGGTCTTCACCGTTCCCTTGCACCCTATCCACAGGCACAACAACACTGGGCATCTGTGCTTTCCCAGAAACTCAGCATCTCAAGGTGCTCGTTCTCGGCAGATCCTATTTCCGAAAAAGCAAACGTCCGGCTCTTTCTCCCACAAGGAAGGGGCCAGCCCTGAAAGCTCTTGCTGGTCTTCACCATCCCCGTGCAGCCTATCCACAGGCACAACAGCACTGGGCATCTGTGCTTTCCCAGAGACTCAGCATCTCACGGTGCTTGTTCTCGGCAGAGCCTCTTTCCGAAAAATCAAACGTCCGGCTCTTTCTCCCACAAGGAAGGGGCCAGCCCTGAAATCTCTTGCTGGTCTTCACAGTCCCCGTGCAGCCTATCCACAGGCACAACAGCACTGGGCTTCTCTGCTTTCACACAGTCGGTACATCTCACGGTGCTCGTTCTCAGCACAGCCTTTTTCTGAAAAGGCAAACGTCCAGCTCCTTCTTCCATAAGGAAGGGGCGACCCCTGAAAGCTCTTGCTGGTCTTCACTGTTCCCGTGCACCCTATCCACAGGCACAACAGCACTGGGCATCTGTGCTTTCCCATAGTCGGTACTTCTCACAGCGCTCGTTCTCGGCAGATCCTTATTCCAAAAAGAAAACGTCCACCTCTTTCTCCCACAAGGAAGGAGCCAGCCCTGAATGCTCTTGCTGGTCTTCAACGTCCCCGTGCAGCCTATCCACAGGCACAACAGCACTGGGCTTCTCTGCTTTCTCACAGTCGGTACATCTCACGGCGTTCGTTCTTGGCAGAGCCTTTTTCTGAAAAGGCAAACGTCCGGTTCCTTCTTCCATAAGTAAGGCGTAAGCCCTAAAAGCTCTTGCTGCTCTACACCGTCCCCGTGCAGCCTATCCACAGGCACAACAGCACTGGGCATCTGTGCTTTCCCAGAGACTCAGCATCTCACGGTGCTTGTTCTCGGCAGAGCCTCTTTCCGAAAAATCAAACGTCCGGCTCTTTCTCCCACAAGGAAGGGGCCAGCCCTGAAAGCTCTTGCTGGTCTTCACAGTCCCCGTGCAGCCTATCCACAGGCACAACAGCACTGGGCTTCTCTGCTTTCTCACAGTCGGTACATCTCACGGTGCTCGTTCTCAGCAGAGCCTTTTTCTGAAAAGGCAAACGTCCGGCTCCTTCTTCCATAAGGAAAGTGTGACCCCTGAAAGCTCTTGCTGCTCTACACCGTCCCCGTGCACCCTATCCACAGGCACAACAGCACTGGGCATCTGTGCTTTCCCATAGTCGGTACATCTCACGGCGCTTGTTCTCGGCAGAGCCTTTTTCCAAAAAGCAAACGTCCGGCTCTTTCTCCCACAAGGAAGGAGCCAGCCCTGAAAGCTCTTGCTGGTCTTCAACATCCCCGTGCAGCCTATCCACAGGCACAACAGCACTGGGCTTCTCTGCTTTCTCACAGTCGGTACATCTCACGGTGCTCGTTCTCAGCAGAGCCTTTTTCTGAAAAGGCAAACGTCCGGCTCCTTCTTCCATAAGGAAGGGGCGACCCCTGAAAGCTCTTGCTGGTCTTCACCGTTCCCGTGCACCCTATCCACAGGCACAACAACACTGGGCATCTGTGCTTTCCCAGAAACTCAGCATCTCAAGGTGCTCGTTCTCGGCAGATCCTATTTCCGAAAAAGCAAACGTCCGGCTCTTTCTCCCACAAGGAAGGGGCCAGCCCTGAAAGCTCTTGCTGGTCTTCACCATCCCCGTGCAGCCTATCCACAGGCACAACAGCACTGGGCATCTGTGCTTTCCCAGAGACTCAGCATCTCACGGTGCTTGTTCTCGGCAGAGCCTCTTTCCGAAAAATCAAACGTCCGGCTCTTTCTCCCACAAGGAAGGGGCCAGCCCTGAAATCTCTTGCTGGTCTTCACAGTCCCCGTGCAGCCTATCCACAGGCACAACAGCACTGGGCTTCTCTGCTTTCACACAGTCGGTACATCTCACGGTGCTCGTTCTCAGCAGAGCCTTTTTCTGAAAAGGCAAACGTCCAGCTCCTTCTTCCATAAGGAAGGGGCGACCCCTGAAAGCTCTTGCTGGTCTTCACCGTTCCCGTGCACCCTATCCACAGGCACAACAGCACTGGGCATCTGTGCTTTCCCATAGTCGGTACATCTCACGGCGCTCGTTCTCGGCAGATCGTTATTCCAAAAAGAAAACGTCCACCTCTTTCTCCCACAAGGAAGGAGCCAGCCCTGAATGCTCTTGCTGGTCTTCAACGTCCCCGTGCAGCCTATCCACAGGCACAACAGCACTGGGCTTCTCTGCTTTCTCACAGTCGGTACATCTCACGGCGTTCGTTCTCGGCAGAGCCTTTTTCTGAAAAGGCAAACGTCCGGCTCCTTCTTCCATAAGGAAGGGGTAAGCCCTGAAAGCTCTTGCTGGTCTTCACCGTTCCCGTGCACCCTATCCACAGGCACAACAGCACTGGGCATCTGTGCTTTCCCAGAGACTCAGCATCTCACGGTGCTTGTTCTCGGCAGAGCCTCTTTCCGAAAAATCAAACGTCCGGCTCTTTCTCCCACAAGGAAGGGGCCAGCCCTGAAAGCTCTTGCTGGTCTTCACCATCCCCGTGCAGCCTATCCACAGGCACAACAGCACTGGGCATCTGTGCTTTCCCAGAGACTCAGCATCTCACGGTGCTTGTTCTCGGCAGAGCCTCTTTCCGAAAAATCAAACGTCCGGCTCTTTCTCCCACAAGGAAGGGGCCAGCCCTGAAAGCTCTTGCTGGTCTTCACAGTCCCCGTGCAGCCTATCCACAGGCACAACAGCACTGGGCTTCTCTGCTTTCTCACAGTCAGTACATCTCACGGTGCTCGTTCTCAGCAGAGCCTTTTTCTGAAAATGCAAACGTCCGGCTCCTTCTTCCATAAGGAAGGGGCGACCCCTGAAAGCTCTTGCTGGTCTTCACCGTTCCCGTGCACCCTATCCACAGGCACAACAACACTGGGCATCTGTGCTTTCCCAGAAACTCAGCATCTCAAGGTGCTCGTTCTCGGCAGATCCTATTTCCGAAAAAGCAAACGTCCGGCTCTTTCTCCCACAAGGAAGGGGGCAGCCCTGAAAGCTCTTGCTGGTCTTCACCATCCCCGTGCAGCCTATCCACAGGCACAACAGCACTGGGCATCTGTGCTTTCCCAGAGACTCAGCATCTCACGGTGCTTGTTCTCGGCAGAGCCTCTTTCCGAAAAATCAAACGTCCGGCTCTTTCTCCCACAAGGAAGGGGCCAGCCCTGAAAGCTCTTGCTGGTCTTCACAGTCCCCGTGCAGCCTATCCACAGGCACAACAGCACTGGGCTTCTCTGCTTTCACACAGTCGGTACATCTCACGGTGCTCGTTCTCAGCAGAGCCTTTTTCTGAAAATGCAAACGTCCGGCTCCTTCTTCCATAAGGAAGGAGCCAGCCCTGAATGCTCTTGCTGGTCTTCAACGTCCCCGTGCACCCTATCCACAGGCACAACAGCACTGGGCATCTGTGCTTTCCCATAGTCGGTACATCTCACAGCGCTCGTTCTCGGCAGATCGTTATTCCAAAAAGAAAACGTCCACCTCTTTCTCCCACAAGGAAGGAGCCAGCCCTGAAAGCTCTTGCTGGTCTTCAACGTCCCCGTGCAGCCTATCCACAGGCACAACAGCACTGGGCTTCTCTGCTTTCTCACAGTCGGTACATCTCACGGCGTTCGTTCTCAGCAGAGCCTTTTTCTGAAAAGGCAAACGTCCGGTTCCTTCTTCCATAAGTAAGGCGTAAGCCCTGAAAGCTCTTGCTGCTCTTCACCGTCCCCGTGCAGCCTATCCACAGGCACAACAGCACTCGGCATCTGTGCTTTCCCAGAGACTCAGCATCTCACGGTGCTTGTTCTCGGCAGAGCCTCTTTCCGAAAAATCAAACGTCCGGCTCTTTCTCCCACAAGGAAGGGGCCAGCCCTGAAAGCTCTTGCTGGTCTTCACAGTCCCCGTGCAGCCTATCCACAGGCACAACAGCACTGGGCTTCTCTGCTTTCTCACAGTCGGTACATCTCACGGTGCTCGTTCTCAGCAGAGCCTTTTTCTGAAAAGGCAAACGTCCGGCTCCTTCTTCCATAAGGAATGTGCGACCCCTGAAAGCTCTTGCTGCTCTACACCGTCCCCGTGCACCCTATCCACAGGCACAACAGCACTGGGCATCTGTGCTTTCCCATAGTCGGTACATCTCACGGCGCTTGTTCTCGGCAGAGCCTTTTTCCAAAAAGCAAACGTCCGGCTCTTTCTCCCACAAGGAAGGAGCCAGCCCTGAAAGCTCTTGCTGGTCTTCACCATCCCCGTGCAGCCTATCCACAGGCACAACAGCACTGGGCTTCTCTGCTTTCTCACAGTCGGTACATCTCACGGTGCTCGTTCTCAACAGAGCCTTTTTCTGAAAATGCAAACGTCCGGCTCCTTCTTCCATAAGGAAGGGGCGACCCCTGAAAGCTCTTGCTGGTCTTCACCGTTCCCGTGCACCCTATCCACAGGCACAACAACACTGGGCTTCTCTGCTTTCCCAGAAACTCAGCATCTCAAGGTGCTCGTTCTCGGCAGATCCTATTTCCGAAAAAGCAAACGTCCGGCTCTTTCTCCCACAAGGAAGGAGCCAGCCCTGAAAGCTCTTGCTGGTCTTCACCGTCCCCGTGCAGCCTATCCACAGGCACAACAGCACTGGGCATCTGTGCTTTCCCAGAGACTCAGCATCTCACGGTGCTTGTTCTCGGCAGAGCCTCTTTCCGAAAAATCAAACGTCCGGCTCTTTCTCCCACAAGGAAGGGGCCAGCCCTGAAAGCTCTTGCTGGTCTTCACAGTTCCCGTGCACCCTATCCACAGGCACAACAGCACTGGGCATCTGTGCTTTCCCATAGTCGGTACATCTCACGGCGCTCGTTCTCGGCAGATCCTTATTCCAAAAAGAAAACGTCCACCTCTTTCTCCCACAAGGAAGGAGCCAGCCCTGAATGCTCTTGCTGGTCTTCAACGTCCCCGTGCAGCCTATCCACAGGCACAACAGCACTGGGCATCTGTGCTTTCCCAGAGACTCAGCATCTCACTGTGCTTGTTTTCGGCAGAGCCTCTTTCCGAAAAATCAAACGTCCGGCTCTTTCTCCCACAAGGAAGGGGCCAGCCCTGAAAGCTCTTGCTGGTCTTCACAGTCCCCGTGCAGCCTATCCACAGGCACAACAGCACTGGGCTTCTGTGCTTTCCCAGAGACTCAGCATCTCACGGTGCTTGTTCTCGGCAGAGCCTATTTGCGAAAAAGCAAACGTCCGGCTCTTTCTCCCACAAGGAAGGGGCCAGCCCTGAAAGCTCTTGCTGGTCTTCACAGTCCCCGTGCAGCCTATCCACAGGCACAACAGCACTGGGCTTCTCTGCTTTCTCACAGTCGGTACATCTCACGGCGCTCGTTCTTCAGCAGAGCCTTTTTCTGAAAAGGCAAACGTCCGGCTCCTTCTTCCATAAGGAAAGTGCGACCCCTGAAATCTCTTGCTGCTCTACACCGTCCCCGTGCACCCTATCCACAGGCACAACAACACTGGGCTTCTCTGCTTTTCCACAGACCATACATCTCAAGGCAGTCATTCTCTTCAGAACTTATTTCCAAAAAGGCAAATGTCCTTTTCCTTCTTCCATAAGGAAGGGGTAAGCCCTGAAAGCTCTTGCTGGTCTTCACCGTTCCCGTGCACCCTATCCACAGGCAGAACAGCACTGGGCATCTGTGCTTTCCCAGAGACTCAGCATTTCACGGTGCTCGTTCTCGGCAGATCCTATTTCCGAAAAAGCAAACGTGCGGCTCTTTCTCCCACAAGGAAGGGGCCAGACCTGAAAGCTCTTGCTGGTCTTCAACGTCGCCGTGCAGCCTATCCACAGGCACAACAGCACTGGGCTTCTCTGCTTTCTCACAGTCGGTACATCTCACGGCGTTCGTTCTCGGCAGAGCCTTTTTCTGAAAAGGCAAACGTCCGGCTCCTTCTTCCATAAGGAAGGGGTAAGCCCTGAAAGCTCTTGCTGGTCTTCACCGTTCCCGTGCACCCTATCCACAGGCACAACAGCACTGGGCATCTGTGCTTTCCCAGAGACTCAGCATCTCACGGTGCTTGTTCTCGGCAGAGCCTCTTTCCGAAAAATCAAACGTCCGGCTCTTTCTCCCACAAGGAAGGGGCCAGCCCTGAAAGCTCTTGCTGGTCTTCACCATCCCCGTGCAGCCTATCCACAGGCACAACAGCACTGGGCATCTGTGCTTTCCCAGAGACTCAGCATCTCACGGTGCTTGTTCTCAGCAGAGCCTCTTTCCGAAAAATCAAACGTCTGGCTCTTTCTCCCACAAGGAAGGGGCCAGCCCTGAAAGCTCTTGCTGGTCTTCACAGTCCCCGTGCAGCCTATCCACAGGCACAACAGCACTGGGCTTCTCTGCTTTCTCACAGTCGGTACATATCACGGTGCTCGTTCTCAGCAGAGCCTTTTTCTGAAAAGGCAAATGTCCGGCTCCTTCTCCCACAAGGAAGGGGCCAGCCCTGAAAGCTCTTGCTGGTCTTCACCGTTCCCGTGCACCCTATCCACAGGCACAACAGCACTGGGCATCTGTGCTTTCCCAGAGACTCAGCATCTCACGGTGCTTGTTCTTGGCAGAGCCTCTTTCCGAAAAATCAAACGTCCGGCTCTTTCTCCCACAAGGAAGGGGCCAGCCCTGAAAGCTCTTGCTGGTCTTCACAGTCCCCGTGCAGCCTATCCACAGGCACAACAGCACTGGGCTTCTCTGCTTCCTCACAGTCGGTACATCTCACGGCGTTCGTTCTCGGCAGAGCCTTTTTCTGAAAAGGCAAACGTCCGGCTCCTTCTTCCATAAGGAAGGGGTAAGCCCTGAAAGCTCTTGCTGCTCTTCACCGTCCCCGTGCAGCCTATCCACAGGCACAACAGCACTGGGCATCTGTGCTTTCCCAGAGACTCAGCATCTCACGGTGCTCGTTCTCGGCAGAGCCTTTTTCTGAAAAGGCAAACGTCCGGCTCCTTCTTCCATAAGGAAGGCGTAAGCCCTGAAAACTCTTGCTGCTCTTCACCGTCCCCGTGCACCCTATCCACAGGCACAACAGCACTGGGCATCTGTGCTTTCCCAGAGACTCAGCATCTCACGGTGCTTGTTCTCGGCAGATCCTCTTTCCGAAAAAGCAAACGTCCGGCTCTTTCTCCCACAAGGAAGGGGCCAGCCCTGAAACCTCTTGCTGGTCTTCACAGTCCCCGTGCAGCCTATCCACAGGCACAACAGCACTGGGCTTCTCTGCTTTCCCAGAGACTCAGCATCTCAAGGTGCTCGTTCTCGGCAGAGCCTATTTGCGAAAAAGCAAACGTCCGGCTCTTTCTCCCACAAGGAAGGGGCCAGCCCTGAAAGCTCTTGCTGGTCTTCACAGTCCCCGTGCAGCCTATCCACAGGCACAACAGCACTGGGCTTCTCTGCTTTCTCACAGTCAGTACATCTCACGGTGCTCGTTCTCAGCAGAGCCTTTTTCTGAAAATGCAAACGTCCGGCTCCTTCTTCCATAAGGAAGGGGCGACCCCTGAAAGCTCTTGCTGGTCTTCACCGTTCCCGTGCACCCTATCCACAGGCACAACAACACTGGGCATCTGTGCTTTCCCAGAAACTCAGCATCTCAAGGTGCTCGTTCTCGGCAGATCCTATTTCCGAAAAAGCAAACGTCCGGCTCTTTCTCCCACAAGGAAGGGGGCAGCCCTGAAAGCTCTTGCTGGTCTTCACCATCCCCGTGCAGCCTATCCACAGGCACAACAGCACTGGGCATCTGTGCTTTCCCAGAGACTCAGCATCTCACGGTGCTTGTTCTCGGCAGAGCCTCTTTCCGAAAAATCAAACGTCCGGCTCTTTCTCCCACAAGGAAGGGGCCAGCCCTGAAACCTCTTGCTGGTCTTCACAGTCCCCGTGCAGCCTATCCACAGGCACAACAGCACTGGGCTTCTCTGCTTTCACACAGTCGGTACATCTCACGGTGCTCGTTCTCAGCAGAGCCTTTTTCTGAAAATGCAAACGTCCGGCTCCTTCTTCCATAAGGAAGGAGCCAGCCCTGAATGCTCTTGCTGGTCTTCAACGTCCCCGTGCACCCTATCCACAGGCACAACAGCACTGGGCATCTGTGCTTTCCCATAGTCGGTACATCTCACAGCGCTCGTTCTCGGCAGATCGTTATTCCAAAAAGAAAACGTCCACCTCTTTCTCCCACAAGGAAGGAGCCAGCCCTGAAAGCTCTTGCTGGTCTTCAACGTCCCCGTGCAGCCTATCCACAGGCACAACAGCACTGGGCTTCTCTGCTTTCTCACAGTCGGTACATCTCACGGTGCTCGTTCTCAGCAGAGCCTTTTTCTGAAAAGGCAAACGTCCGGCTCCTTGTTCCATAAGGAATGTGCGACCCCTGAAAGCTCTTGCTGCTCTACACCGTCCCCGTGCACCCTATCCACAGGCACAACAGCACTGGGCATCTGTGCTTTCCCATAGTCGGTACATCTCACGGCGCTTGTTCTCGGCAGAGCCTTTTTCCAAAAAGCAAACGTCCGGCTCTTTCTCCCACAAGGAAGGAGCCAGCCCTGAAAGCTCTTGCTGGTCTTCACCATCCCCGTGCAGCCTATCCACAGGCACAACAGCACTGGGCTTCTCTGCTTTCTCACAGTCGGTACATCTCACGGTTCTCGTTCTCAGCAGAGCCTTTTTCTGAAAAGGCAAACGTCCGGCTCCTTCTTCCATAAGGAAGGGGCGACCCCTGAAAGCTCTTGCTGGTCTTCACCGTTCCCGTGCACCCTATCCACAGGCACAACAACACTGGGCATCTGTGCTTTCCCAGAAACTCAGCATCTCAAGGTGCTCGTTCTCGGCAGATCCTATTTCCGAAAAAGCAAACGTCCGGCTCTTTCTCCCACAAGGAAGGGGCCAGCCCTGAAAGCTCTTGCTGGTCTTCACCGTCCCCGTGCAGCCTATCCACAGGCACAACAGCACTGGGCATCTGTGCTTTCCCAGAGACTCAGCATCTCACGGTGCTTGTTCTCGGCAGAGCCTCTTTCCGAAAAATCAAACGTCCGGCTCTTTCTCCCACAAGGAAGGGGCCAGCCCTGAAAGCTCTTGCTGGTCTTCACAGTTCCCGTGCACCCTATCCACAGGCACAACAGCACTGGGCATCTGTGCTTTCCCATAGTCGGTACATCTCACGGCGCTCGTTCTCGGCAGATCCTTATTCCAAAAAGAAAACGTCCACCTCTTTCTCCCACAAGGAAGGAGCCAGCCCTGAATGCTCTTGCTGGTCTTCAACGTCCCCGTGCAGCCTATCCACAGGCACAACAGCACTGGGCATCTGTGCTTTCCCAGAGACTCAGCATCTCACTGTGCTTGTTCTCGGCAGAGCCTCTTTCCGAAAAATCAAACGTCCGGCTCTTTCTCCCACAAGGAAGGGGCCAGCCCTGAAAGCTCTTGCTGGTCTTCACAGTCCCCGTGCAGCCTATCCACAGGCACAACAGCACTGGGCTTCTGTGCTTTCCCAGAGACTCAGCATCTCACGGTGCTTGTTCTCGGCAGAGCCTATTTGCGAAAAAGCAAACGTCCGGCTCTTTCTCCCACAAGGAAGGGGCCAGCCCTGAAAGCTCTTGCTGGTCTTCACAGTCCCCGTGCAGCCTATCCACAGGCACAACAGCACTGGGCTTCTCTGCTTTCTCACAGTCGGTACATCTCACGGCGCTCGTTCTCGGCAGATCCTTATTCCAAAAAGAAAACGTCCACCTCTTTCTACCACAAGGAAAGTGCGACCCCTGAAATCTCTTACTGCTCTACACCGTCCCCGTGCACCCTATCCACAGGCACAACAACACTGGGCTTCTCTGCTTTTCCACAGACCATACATCTCAAGGCAGTCATTCTCTTCAGAACTTATTTCCAAAAAGGCAAATGTCCTTTTCCTTCTTCCATAAGGAAGGGGTAAGCCCTGAAAGCTCTTGCTGGTCTTCACCGTTCCTGTGCACCCTATCCACAGGCAGAACAGCACTGGGCATCTGTGCTTTCCCAGATACTCAGCATTTCACGGTGCTCGTTCTCGGCAGATCCTATTTCCGAAAAAGCAAACGTGCGGCTCTTTCTCCCACAAGGAAGGGGCCAGACCTGAAAGCTCTTGCTGGTCTTCAACGTCGCCGTGCAGCCTATCCACAGGCACAACAGCACTGGGCTTCTCTGCTTTCTCACAGTCGGTACATCTCACGGCGTTCGTTCTCGGCAGAGCCTTTTTCTGAAAAGGCAAACGTCCGGCTCCTTCTTCCATAAGGAAGGGGTAAGCCCTGAAAGCTCTTGCTGGTCTTCACCGTTCCCGTGCACCCTATCCACAGGCACAACAGCACTGGGCATCTGTGCTTTCCCAGAGACTCAGCATCTCACGGTGCTTGTTCTCGGCAGAGCCTCTTTCCGAAAAATCAAACGTCCGGCTCTTTCTCCCACAAGGAAGGGGCCAGCCCTGAAAGCTCTTGCTGGTCTTCACCATCCCCGTGCAGCCTATCCACAGGCACAACAGCACTGGGCATCTGTGCTTTCCCAGAGACTCAGCATCTCACGGTGCTTGTTCTCAGCAGAGCCTCTTTCCGAAAAATCAAACGTCTGGCTCTTTCTCCCACAAGGAAGGGGCCAGCCCTGAAAGCTCTTGCTGGTCTTCACAGTCCCCGTGCAGCCTATCCACAGGCACAACAGCACTGGGCTTCTCTGCTTTCTCACAGTCGGTACATCTCACGGTGCTCGTTCTCAGCAGAGCCTTTTTCTGAAAAGGCAAATGTCCGGCTCCTTCTCCCACAAGGAAGGGGCCAGCCCTGAAAGCTCTTGCTGGTCTTCACAGTCCCCGTGCAGCCTATCCACAGGCACAACAGCACTGGGCTTCTCTGCTTTCTCACAGTCGGTACATCTCACGGCGCTCGTTCTTCAGCAGAGCCTTTTTCTGAAAAGGCAAACGTCCGGCTCCTTCTTCCATAAGGAAAGTGCGACCCCTGAAAGCTCTTGCTGCTCTACACCATCCCCGTGCACCCTATCCACAGGCACAACAACACTGGGCTTCTCTGCTTTTCCACAGACCATACATCTCAAGGCAGTCATTCTCTTCAGAACTTATTTCCAAAAAGGCAAATGTCCTTTTCCTTCTTCCATAAGGAAGGGGTAAGCCCTGAAAGCTCTTGCTGCTCTTCACCGTTCCCGTGCACCCTATCCACAGGCAGAACAGCACTGGGCATCTGTGCTTTCCCAGAGACTCAGCATTTCACGGTGCTCGTTCTCGGCAGATCCTATTTCCGAAAAAGCAAACGTGCGGCTCTTTCTCCCACAAGGAAGGGGCCAGCCCTGAAAGCTCTTGCTGGTCTTCACCGTCCCCGTGCAGCCTATCCACAGGCACAACAGCACTGGGCATCTGTGCTTTCCCAGAGACTCAGCATCTCACGGTGCTTGTTCTCGGCAGAGCCTCTTTCCGAAAAATCAAACGTCCGGCTCTTTCTCCCACAAGGAAGGGGCCAGCCCTGAAAGCTCTTGCTGGTCTTCACCATCCCCGTGCAGCCTATCCACAGGCACAACAGCACTGGGCATCTGTGCTTTCCCAGAGACTCAGCATCTCATGGTGCTTGTTCTCGGCAGAGCCTCTTTCCGAAAAATCAAACGTCCGGCTCTTTCTCCCACAAGGAAGGGGCCAGCCCTGAAAGCTCTTGCTGGTCTTCACAGTCCCCGTGCAGCCTATCCACAGGCACAACAGCACTGGGCTTCTCTGCTTTCTCACAGTCAGTACATCTCACGGTGCTCGTTCTCAGCAGAGCCTTTTTCTGAAAAGGCAAATGTCCGGCTCCTTCTCCCACAAGGAAGGGGCCAGCCCTGAAAGCTCTTGCTGGTCTTCACCGTTCCCGTGCACCCTATCCACAGGCACAACAGCACTGGGCTTCTCTGCTTTCTCACAGTCGGTACATCTCACGGCGCTCGTTCTTCAGCAGAGCCTTTATCTGAAAAGGCAAACGTCCGGCTCCTTCTTCCATAAGGAAAGTGCGACCCCTGAAATCTCTTGCTGCTCTACACCGTCCCCGTGCACCCTATCCACAGGCACAACAACACTGGGCTTCTCTGCTTTTCCACAGACCATACATCTCAAGGCAGTCATTCTCTTCAGAACTTATTTCCAAAAAGGCAAATGTCCTTTTCCTTCTTCCATAAGGAAGGGGTAAGCCCTGAAAGCTCTTGCTGGTCTTCACCGTTCCCGTGCACCCTATCCACAGGCAGAACAGCACTGGGCATCTGTGCTTTCCCAGAGACTCAGCATTTCACGGTGCTCGTTCTCGGCAGATCCTATTTCCGAAAAAGCAAACGTGCGGCTCTTTCTCCCACAAGGAAGGGGCCAGACCTGAAAGCTCTTGCTGGTCTTCAACGTCGCCGTGCAGCCTATCCACAGGCACAACAGCACTGGGCTTCTCTGCTTTCTCACAGTCGGTACATCTCACGGCGTTCGTTCTCGGCAGAGCCTTTTTCTGAAAAGGCAAACGTCCGGCTCCTTCTTCCATAAGGAAGGGGTAAGCCCTGAAAGCTCTTGCTGGTCTTCACCGTTCCCGTGCACCCTATCCACAGGCACAACAGCACTGGGCATCTGTGCTTTCCCATAGTCGGTACATCTCACGGCGCTCGTTCTCGGCAGATCCTTATTCCAAAAAGAAAACGTCCACCTCTTTCTCCCACAAGGAAGGAGCCAGCCCTGAATGCTCTTGCTGGTCTTCACCGTCCCCGTGCAGCCTATCCACAGGCACAACAGCACTGGGCATCTGTGCTTTCCCAGAGACTCAGCATCTCACTGTGCTTGTTCTCGGCAGAGCCTCTTTCCGAAAAATCAAACGTCCGGCTCTTTCTCCCACAAGGAAGGGGCCAGCCCTGAAAGCTCTTGCTGGTCTTCACAGTCCCCGTGCAGCCTATCCACAGGCACAACAGCACTGGGCTTCTGTGCTTTCCCAGAGACTCAGCATCTCACGGTGCTTGTTCTCGGCAGAGCCTATTTGCGAAAAAGCAAACGTCCGGCTCTTTCTCCCACAAGGAAGGGGCCAGCCCTGAAAGCTCTTGCTGGTCTTCACAGTCCCCGTGCAGCCTATCCACAGGCACAACAGCACTGGGCTTCTCTGCTTTCTCACAGTCGGTACATCTCACGGCGCTCGTTCTTCAGCAGAGCCTTTTTCTGAAAAGGCAAACGTCCGGCTCCTTCTTCCATAAGGAAAGTGCGACCCCTGAAATCTCTTGCTGCTCTACACCGTCCCCGTGCACCCTATCCACAGGCACAACAACACTGGGCTTCTCTGCTTTTCCACAGACCATACATCTCAAGGCAGTCATTCTCTTCAGAACTTATTTCCAAAAAGGCAAATGTCCTTTTCCTTCTTCCATAAGGAAGGGGTAAGCCCTGAAAGCTCTTGCTGGTCTTCACCGTTCCCGTGCACCCTATCCACAGGCAGAACAGCACTGGGCATCTGTGCTTTCCCAGAGACTCAGCATTTCACGGTGCTCGTTCTCGGCAGATCCTATTTCCGAAAAAGCAAACGTGCGGCTCTTTCTCCCACAAGGAAGGGGCCAGACCTGAAAGCTCTTGCTGGTCTTCAACGTCGCCGTGCAGCCTATCCACAGGCACAACAGCACTGGGCTTCTCTGCTTTCTCACAGTCGGTACATCTCACGGCGTTCGTTCTCGGCAGAGCCTTTTTCTGAAAAGGCAAACGTCCGGCTCCTTCTTCCATAAGGAAGGGGTAAGCCCTGAAAGCTCTTGCTGGTCTTCACCGTTCCCGTGCACCCTATCCACAGGCACAACAGCACTGGGCATCTGTGCTTTCCCAGAGACTCAGCATCTCACGGTGCTTGTTCTCGGCAGAGCCTCTTTCCGAAAAATCAAACGTCCGGCTCTTTCTCCCACAAGGAAGGGGCCAGCCCTGAAAGCTCTTGCTGGTCTTCACCATCCCCGTGCAGCCTATCCACAGGCACAACAGCACTGGGCATCTGTGCTTTCCCAGAGACTCAGCATCTCACGGTGCTTGTTCTCGGCAGAGCCTCTTTCCGAAAAATCAAACGTCTGGCTCTTTCTCCCACAAGGAAGGGGCCAGCCCTGAAAGCTCTTGCTGGTCTTCACAGTCCCCGTGCAGCCTATCCACAGGCACAACAGCACTGGGCTTCTCTGCTTTCTCACAGTCGGTACATATCACGGTGCTCGTTCTCAGCAGAGCCTTTTTCTGAAAAGGCAAATGTCCGGCTCCTTCTCCCACAAGGAAGGGGCCAGCCCTGAAAGCTCTTGCTGGTCTTCACCGTTCCCATGCACCCTATCCACAGGCACAACAGCACTGGGCATCTGTGCTTTCCCAGAGACTCAGCATCTCACGGTGCTTGTTCTTGGCAGAGCCTCTTTCCGAAAAATCAAACGTCCGGCTCTTTCTCCCACAAGGAAGGGGCCAGCCCTGAAAGCTCTTGCTGGTCTTCACAGTCCCCGTGCAGCCTATCCACAGGCACAACAGCACTGGGCTTCTCTGATTCCTCACAGTCGGTACATCTCACGGCGTTCGTTCTCGGCAGAGCCTTTTTCTGAAAAGGCAAACGTCCGGCTCCTTCTTCCATAAGGAAGGGGTAAGCCCTGAAAGCTCTTGCTGCTCTTCACCGTCCCCGTGCAGCCTATCCACAGGCACAACAGCACTGGGCATCTGTGCTTTCCCAGAGACTCAGCATCTCACGGTGCTCGTTCTCGGCAGAGCCTTTTTCTGAAAAGGCAAACGTCCGGCTCCTTCTTCCATAAGGAAGGCGTAAGCCCTGAAAACTCTTGCTGCTCTTCACCGTCCCCGTGCACCCTATCCACAGGCACAACAGCACTGGGCATCTGTGCTTTCCCAGAGACTCAGCATCTCACGGTGCTTGTTCTCGGCAGATCCTCTTTCCGAAAAAGCAAACGTCCGGCTCTTTCTCCCACAAGGAAGGGGCCAGCCCTGAAACCTCTTGCTGGTCTTCACAGTCCCCGTGCAGCCTATCCACAGGCACAACAGCACTGGGCTTCTCTGCTTTCCCAGAGACTCAGCATCTCAAGGTGCTCGTTCTCGGCAGAGCCTATTTGCGAAAAAGCAAACGTCCGGCTCTTTCTCCCACAAGGAAGGGGTCAGCCCTGAAAGCTCTTGCTGGTCTTCACAGTCCCCGTGCAGCCTATCCACAGGCACAACAGCACTGGGCTTCTCTGCTTTCTCACAGTCGGTACATCTCACGGCGCTCGTTCTTCAGCAGAGCCTTTTTCTGAAAAGGCAAACGTCCGGCTCCTTCTTCCATAAGGAAAGTGCGACCCCTGAAAGCTCTTGCTGCTCTACACCATCCCCGTGCCCCCTATCCACAGGCACAACAACACTGGGCTTCTCTGCTTTTCCACAGACCATACATCTCAAGGCAGTCATTCTCTTCAGAACTTATTTCCAAAAAGGCAAATGTCCTTTTCCTTCTTCCATAAGGAAGGGGTAAGCCCTGAAAGCTCTTGCTGCTCTTCACCGTTCCCGTGCACCCTATCCACAGGCAGAACAGCACTGGGCATCTGTGCTTTCCCAGAGACTCAGCATTTCACGGTGCTCGTTCTCGGCAGATCCTATTTCCGAAAAAGCAAACGTGCGGCTCTTTCTCCCACAAGGAAGGGGCCAGCCCTGAAAGCTCTTGCTGGTCTTCACCATTTCCGTGCAGCCTATCCACAGGCACAACAGCACTGGGCATCTGTGCTTTCCCAGAGACTCAGCATCTCACGGTGCTTGTTCTCGGCAGAGCCTCTTTCCGAAAAATCAAACGTCCGGCTCTTTCTCCCACAAGGAAGGGGCCAGCCCTGAAAGCTCTTGCTGGTCTTCACAGTCCCCGTGCAGCCTATCCACAGGCACAACAGCACTGGGCATCTGTGCTTTCCCAGAGACTCAGCATCTCATGGTGCTTGTTCTCGGCAGAGCCTCTTTCCGAAAAATCAAACGTCCGGCTCTTTCTCCCACAAGGAAGGGGCCAGCCCTGAAAGCTCTTGCTGGTCTTCACAGTCCCCGTGCAGCCTATCCACAGGCACAACAGCACTGGGCTTCTCTGCTTTCTCACAGTCAGTACATCTCACGGTGCTCGTTCTCAGCAGAGCCTTTTTCTGAAAAGGCAAATGTCCGGCTCCTTCTCCCACAAGGAAGGGGCCAGCCCTGAAAGCTCTTGCTGGTCTTCACCGTTCCCGTGCACCCTATCCACAGGCACAACAGCACTGGGCTTCTCTGCTTTCTCACAGTCGGTACATCTCACGGCGCTCGTTCTTCAGCAGAGCCTTTTTCTGAAAAGGCAAACGTCCGGCTCCTTCTTCCATAAGGAAAGTGCGACCCCTGAAATCTCTTGCTGCTCTACACCGTCCCCGTGCACCCTATCCACAGGCACAACAACACTGGGCTTCTCTGCTTTTCCACAGACCATACATCTCAAGGCAGTCATTCTCTTCAGAACTTATTTCCAAAAAGGCAAATGTCCTTTTCCTTCTTCCATAAGGAAGGGGTAAGCCCTGAAAGCTCTTGCTGGTCTTCACCGTTCCCGTGCACCCTATCCACAGGCAGAACAGCACTGGGCATCTGTGCTTTCCCAGATACTCAGCATTTCACGGTGCTCGTTCTCGGCAGATCCTATTTCCGAAAAAGCAAACGTGCGGCTCTTTCTCCCACAAGGAAGGGGCCAGACCTGAAAGCTCTTGCTGGTCTTCAACGTCGCCGTGCAGCCTATCCACAGGCACAACAGCACTGGGCTTCTCTGCTTTCTCACAGTCGGTACATCTCACGGCGTTCGTTCTCGGCAGAGCCTTTTTCTGAAAAGGCAAACGTCCGGCTCCTTCTTCCATAAGGAAGGGGTAAGCCCTGAAAGCTCTTGCTGGTCTTCACCGTTCCCGTGCACCCTATCCACAGGCACAACAGCACTGGGCATCTGTGCTTTCCCAGAGACTCAGCATCTCACGGTGCTTGTTCTCGGCAGAGCCTCTTTCCGAAAAATCAAACGTCCGGCTCTTTCTCCCACAAGGAAGGGGCCAGCCCTGAAAGCTCTTGCTGGTCTTCACCATCCCCGTGCAGCCTATCCACAGGCACAACAGCACTGGGCATCTGTGCTTTCCCAGAGACTCAGCATCTCACGGTGCTTGTTCTCGGCAGAGCCTCTTTCCGAAAAATCAAACGTCTGGCTCTTTCTCCCACAAGGAAGGGGCCAGCCCTGAAAGCTCTTGCTGGTCTTCACAGTCCCCGTGCAGCCTATCCACAGGCACAACAGCACTGGGCTTCTCTGCTTTCTCACAGTCGGTACATATCACGGTGCTCGTTCTCAGCAGAGCCTTTTTCTGAAAAGGCAAATGTCCGGCTCCTTCTCCCACAAGGAAGGGGCCAGCCCTGAAAGCTCTTGCTGGTCTTCACCGTTCCCGTGCACCCTATCCACAGGCACAACAGCACTGGGCATCTGTGCTTTCCCAGAGACTCAGCATCTCACGGTGCTTGTTCTTGGCAGAGCCTCTTTCCGAAAAATCAAACGTCCGGCTCTTTCTCCCACAAGGAAGGGGCCAGCCCTGAAAGCTCTTGCTGGTCTTCACAGTCCCCGTGCAGCCTATCCACAGGCACAACAGCACTGGGCTTCTCTGATTCCTCACAGTCGGTACATCTCACGGCGTTCGTTCTCGGCAGAGCCTTTTTCTGAAAAGGCAAACGTCCGGCTCCTTCTTCCATAAGGAAGGGGTAAGCCCTGAAAGCTCTTGCTGCTCTTCACCGTCCCCGTGCAGCCTATCCACAGGCACAACAGCACTGGGCATCTGTGCTTTCCCAGAGACTCAGCATCTCACGGTGCTCGTTCTCGGCAGAGCCTTTTTCTGAAAAGGCAAACGTCCGGCTCCTTCTTCCATAAGGAAGGCGTAAGCCCTGAAAACTCTTGCTGCTCTTCACCGTCCCCGTGCACCCTATCCACAGGCACAACAGCACTGGGCATCTGTGCTTTCCCAGAGACTCAGCATCTCACGGTGCTTGTTCTCGGCAGATCCTCTTTCCGAAAAAGCAAACGTCCGGCTCTTTCTCCCACAAGGAAGGGGCCAGCCCTGAAACCTCTTGCTGGTCTTCACAGTCCCCGTGCAGCCTATCCACAGGCACAACAGCACTGGGCTTCTCTGCTTTCCCAGAGACTCAGCATCTCAAGGTGCTCGTTCTCGGCAGAGCCTATTTGCGAAAAAGCAAACGTCCGGCTCTTTCTCCCACAAGGAAGGGGCCAGCCCTGAAAGCTCTTGCTGGTCTTCACAGTCCCCGTGCAGCCTATCCACAGGCACAACAGCACTGGGCTTCTCTGCTTTCTCACAGTCGGTACATCTCACGGCGCTCGTTCTTCAGCAGAGCCTTTTTCTGAAAAGGCAAACGTCCGGCTCCTTCTTCCATAAGGAAAGTGCGACCCCTGAAAGCTCTTGCTGCTCTACACCATCCCCGTGCCCCCTATCCACAGGCACAACAACACTGGGCTTCTCTGCTTTTCCACAGACCATACATCTCAAGGCAGTCATTCTCTTCAGAACTTATTTCCAAAAAGGCAAATGTCCTTTTCCTTCTTCCATAAGGAAGGGGTAAGCCCTGAAAGCTCTTGCTGCTCTTCACCGTTCCCGTGCACCCTATCCACAGGCAGAACAGCACTGGGCATCTGTGCTTTCCCAGAGACTCAGCATTTCACGGTGCTCGTTCTCGGCAGATCCTATTTCCGAAAAAGCAAACGTGCGGCTCTTTCTCCCACAAGGAAGGGGCCAGCCCTGAAAGCTCTTGCTGGTCTTCACCATCCCCGTGCAGCCTATCCACAGACACAACAGCACTGGGCATCTGTGCTTTCCCAGAGACTCAGCATCTCACGGTGCTTGTTCTCGGCAGAGCCTCTTTCCGAAAAATCAAACGTCCGGCTCTTTCTCCCACAAGGAAGGGGCCAGCCCTGAAAGCTCTTGCTGGTCTTCACAGTCCCCGTGCAGCCTATCCACAGGCACAACAGCACTGGGCTTCTCTGCTTTCTCACAGTCGGTACATCTCACGGTGCTCGTTCTCAGCAGAGCCTTTTTCTGAAAAGGCAAACGTCCGGCTCCTTGTTCCATAAGGAATGTGCGACCCCTGAAAGCTCTTGCTGCTCTACACCGTCCCCGTGCACCCTATCCACAGGCACAACAGCACTGGGCATCTGTGCTTTCCCATAGTCGGTACATCTCACGGCGCTTGTTCTCGGCAGAGCCTTTTTCCAAAAAGCAAACGTCCGGCTCTTTCTCCCACAAGGAAGGAGCCAGCCCTGAAAGCTCTTGCTGGTCTTCACCATCCCCGTGCAGCCTATCCACAGGCACAACAGCACTGGGCTTCTCTGCTTTCTCACAGTCGGTACATCTCACGGTGCTCGTTCTCAGCAGAGCCTTTTTCTGAAAAGGCAAACGTCCGGCTCCTTCTTCCATAAGGAAGGGGCGACCCCTGAAAGCTCTTGCTGGTCTTCACCGTTCCCGTGCAGCCTATCCACAGGCACAACAACACTGGGCTTCTCTGCTTTTCCACAGACCATACATCTCAAGGCAGTCATTCTCTTCAGAACCTCTTTCGGTAAAGGCAATATCCGGCTCCTTCTTCCATAAGGAAGGGGTAAGCCCTGAAAGCTCTTGCTGGTCTTCACCGTTCCCGTGCACCCTATCCACAGGCACAACAGCACTGGGCTTCTGTGCTTTCCCAGAGACTCAGCATCTCACGGTGCTTGTTCTCGGCAGAGCCTATTTGCGAAAAAGCAAACGTCCGGCTCTTTCTCCCACAAGGAAGGGGCCAGCCCTGAAAGCTCTTGCTGGTCTTCACAGTCCCCGTGCAGCCTATCCACAGGCACAACAGCACTGGGCTTCTCTGCTTTCTCACAGTCGGTACATCTCACGGCGCTCGTTCTTCAGCAGAGCCTTTTTCTGAAAAGGCAAACGTCCGGCTCCTTCTTCCATAAGGAAAGTGCGACCCCTGAAAGCTCTTGCTGCTCTACACCATCCCCGTGCCCCCTATCCACAGGCACAACAACACTGGGCTTCTCTGCTTTTCCACAGACCATACATCTCAAGGCAGTCATTCTCTTCAGAACTTATTTCCAAAAAGGCAAATGTCCTTTTCCTTCTTCCATAAGGAAGGGGTAAGCCCTGAAAGCTCTTGCTGCTCTTCACCGTTCCCGTGCACCCTATCCACAGGCAGAACAGCACTGGGCATCTGTGCTTTCCCAGAGACTCAGCATTTCACGGTGCTCGTTCTCGGCAGATCCTATTTCCGAAAAAGCAAACGTGCGGCTCTTTCTCCCACAAGGAAGGGGCCAGCCCTGAAAGCTCTTGCTGGTCTTCAACGTCGCCGTGCAGCCTATCCACAGGCACAACAGCACTGGGCATCTGTGCTTTCCCATAGTCGGTACATCTCACGGCGCTTGTTCTCGGCAGAGCCTTTTTCCAAAAAGCAAACGTCCGGCTCTTTCTCCCACAAGGAAGGAGCCAGCCCTGAAAGCTCTTGCTGGTCTTCACCATCCCCGTGCAGCCTATCCACAGGCACAACAGCACTGGGCTTCTCTGCTTTCTCACAGTCGGTACATCTCACGGTGCTCGTTCTCAGCAGAGCCTTTTTCTGAAAAGGCAAACGTCCGGCTCCTTCTTCCATAAGGAAGGGGCGACCCCTGAAAGCTCTTGCTGGTCTTCACCGTTCCCGTGCACCCTATCCACAGGCACAACAACACTGGGCATCTGTGCTTTCCCAGAAACTCAGCATCTCAAGGTGCTCGTTCTCGGCAGATCCTATTTCCGAAAAAGCAAACGTCCGGCTCTTTCTCCCACAAGGAAGGGGCCAGCCCTGAAAGCTCTTGCTGGTCTTCACCGTCCCCGTGCAGCCTATCCACAGGCACAACAGCACTGGACATCTGTGCTTTCCCAGAGACTCAGCATCTCACGGTGCTTGTTCTCGGCAGAGCCTCTTTCCGAAAAAGCAAACGTCCGGCTCTTTCTCCCACAAGGAAGGGGCCAGCCCTGAAAGCTCTTGCTGGTCTTCACCGTTCCCGTGCACCCTATCCACAGGCACAACAGCACTGGGCATCTGTGCTTTCCCAGAGACTCAGCATCTCACGGTGCTTGTTCTCGGCAGAGCCTCTTTCCGAAAAATCAAACGTCCGGCTCTTTCTCCCACAAGGAAGGGGCCAGCCCTGAAAGCTCTTGCTGGTCTTCACAGTCCCCGTGCAGCCTATCCACAGGCACAACAGCACTGGGCTTCTCTGCTTTCTCACAGTCGGTACATCTCACGGCGTTCGTTCTCGGCAGAGCCTTTTTCTGAAAAGGCAAACGTCCGGCTCCTTCTTCCATAAGGAAGGGGTAAGCCCTGAAAGCTCTTGCTGGTCTTCACCGTTCCCGTGCACCCTATCCACAGGCACAACAGCACTGGGCATCTGTGCTTTCCCAGAGACTCAGCATCTCACGGTGCTTGTTCTCGGCAGAGCCTCTTTCCGAAAAATCAAACGTCCGGCTCTTTCTCCCACAAGGAAGGGGCCAGCCCTGAAAGCTCTTGCTGGTCTTCACCATCCCCGTGCAGCCTATCCACAGGCACAACAGCACTGGGCATCTGTGCTTTCCCAGAGACTCAGCATCTCACGGTGCTCGTTCTCGGCAGAGCCTCTTTCCGAAAAAGCAAACGTCTGGCTCTTTCTCCCACAAGGAAGGGTCCAGCCCTGAAAGCTCTTGCTGGTCTTCACAGTCCCCGTGCAGCCTATCCACAGGCACAACAGCACTGGGCTTCTCTGCTTTCTCACAGTCAGTACATCTCACGGTGCTCGTTCTCAGCAGAGCCTTTTTCTGAAAATGCAAACGTCCGGCTCCTTCTTCCATAAGGAAGGGGCGACCCCTGAAAGCTCTTGCTGGTCTTCACCGTTCCCGTGCACCCTATCCACAGGCACAACAACACTGGGCATCTGTGCTTTCCCAGAAACTCAGCATCTCAAGGTGCTCGTTCTCGGCAGATCCTATTTCCGAAAAAGCAAACGTCCGGCTCTTTCTCCCACAAGGAAGGGGGCAGCCCTGAAAGCTCTTGCTGGTCTTCACCATCCCCGTGCAGCCTATCCACAGGCACAACAGCACTGGGCATCTGTGCTTTCCCAGAGACTCAGCATCTCACGGTGCTTGTTCTCGGCAGAGCCTCTTTCCGAAAAATCAAACGTCCGGCTCTTTCTCCCACAAGGAAGGGGCCAGCCCTGAAATCTCTTGCTGGTCTTCACAGTCCCCGTGCAGCCTATCCACAGGCACAACAGCACTGGGCTTCTCTGCTTTCACACAGTCGGTACATCTCACGGTGCTCGTTCTCAGCAGAGCCTTTTTCTGTAAAGGCAAATGTCCGGCTCCTTCTTCCATAAGGAAGGAGCCAGCCCTGAATGCTCTTGCTGGTCTTCAACGTCCCCGTGCACCCTATCCACAGGCACAACAGCACTGGGCATCTGTGCTTTCCCATAGTCGGTACATCTCACAGCGCTCGTTCTCGGCAGAGCCTTTTTCCAAAAAGCAAACGTCCGGCTCTTTCTCCCACAAGGAAGGAGCCAGCCCTGAAAGCTCTTGCTGGTCTTCAACGTCCCCGTGCAGCCTATCCACAGGCACAACAGCACTGGGCTTCTCTGCTTTCTCACAGTCGGTACATCTCACGGCGTTCGTTCTCAGCAGAGCCTTTTTCTGAAAAGGCAAACGTCCGGTTCCTTCTTCCATAAGTAAGGCGTAAGCCCTGAAAGCTCTTGCTGCTCTTCACCGTCCCCGTGCAGCCTATCCACAGGCACAACAGCACTCGGCATCTGTGCTTTCCCAGAGACTCAGCATCTCACGGTGCTTGTTCTCGGCAGAGCCTCTTTCCGAAAAATCAAACGTCCGGTTCTTTCTCCCACAAGGAAGGGGCCAGCCCTGAAAGCTCTTGCTGGTCTTCACAGTCCCCGTGCAGCCTATCCACAGGCACAACAGCACTGGGCTTCTGTGCTTTCTCACAGTCGGTACATCTCACGGTGCTCGTTCTCAGCAGAGCCTTTTTCTGAAAAGGCAAACGTCCGGCTCCTTGTTCCATAAGGAATGTGCGACCCCTGAAAGCTCTTGCTGCTCTACACCGTCCCCGTGCACCCTATCCACAGGCACAACAGCACTGGGCATCTGTGCTTTCCCATAGTCGGTACATCTCACGGCGCTTGTTCTCGGCAGAGCCTTTTTCCAAAAAGCAAACGTCCGGCTCTTTCTCCCACAAGGAAGGAGCCAGCCCTGAAAGCTCTTGCTGGTCTTCACCATCCCCGTGCAGCCTATCCACAGGCACAACAGCACTGGGCTTCTCTGCTTTCTCACAGTCGGTACATCTCACGGTGCTCGTTCTCAGCAGAGCCTTTTTCTGAAAAGGCAAACGTCCGGCTCCTTCTTCCATAAGGAAGGGGCGACCCCTGAAAGCTCTTGCTGGTCTTCACCGTTCCCGTGCACCCTATCCACAGGCACAACAACACTGGGCATCTGTGCTTTCCCAGAAACTCAGCATCTCAAGGTGCTCGTTCTCGGCAGATCCTATTTCCGAAAAAGCAAACGTCCGGCTCTTTCTCCCACAAGGAAGGGGCCAGCCCTGAAAGCTCTTGCTGGTCTTCACCGTCCCCGTGCAGCCTATCCACAGGCACAACAGCACTGGGCATCTGTGCTTTCCCAGAGACTCAGCATCTCACGGTGCTTGTTCTCGGCAGAGCCTCTTTCCGAAAAATCAAACGTCCGGCTCTTTCTCCCACAAGGAAGGGGCCAGCCCTGAAAGCTCTTGCTGGTCTTCACAGTTCCCGTGCACCCTATCCACAGGCACAACAGCACTGGGCATCTGTGCTTTCCCATAGTCGGTACATCTCACGGCGCTCGTTCTCGGCAGATCCTTATTCCAAAAAGAAAACGTCCACCTCTTTCTCCCACAAGGAAGGAGCCAGCCCTGAATGCTCTTGCTGGTCTTCAACGTCCCCGTGCAGCCTATCCACAGGCACAACAGCACTGGGCATCTGTGCTTTCCCAGAGACTCAGCATCTCACTGTGCTTGTTCTCGGCAGAGCCTCTTTCCGAAAAATCAAACGTCCGGCTCTTTCTCCCACAAGGAAGGGGCCAGCCCTGAAAGCTCTTGCTGGTCTTCACAGTCCCCGTGCAGCCTATCCACAGGCACAACAGCACTGGGCTTCTGTGCTTTCCCAGAGACTCAGCATCTCACGGTGCTTGTTCTCGGCAGAGCCTATTTGCGAAAAAGCAAACGTCCGGCTCTTTCTCCCACAAGGAAGGGGCCAGCCCTGAAAGCTCTTGCTGGTCTTCACAGTCCCCGTGCAGCCTATCCACAGGCACAACAGCACTGGGCTTCTCTGCTTTCTCACAGTCGGTACATCTCACGGCGCTCGTTCTTCAGCAGAGCCTTTTTCTGAAAAGGCAAACGTCCGGCTCCTTCTTCCATAAGGAAAGTGCGACCCCTGAAATCTCTTGCTGCTCTACACCGTCCCCGTGCACCCTATCCACAGGCACAACAACACTGGGCTTCTCTGCTTTTCCACAGACCATACATCTCAAGGCAGTCATTCTCTTCAGAACTTATTTCCAAAAAGGCAAATGTCCTTTTCCTTCTTCCATAAGGAAGGGGTAAGCCCTGAAAGCTCTTGCTGGTCTTCACCGTTCCCGTGCACCCTATCCACAGGCACAACAGCACTGGGCATCTGTGCTTTCCCAGAGACTCAGCATTTCACGGTGCTCGTTCTCGGCAGATCCTATTTCCGAAAAAGCAAACGTGCGGCTCTTTCTCCCACAAGGAAGGGGCCAGACCTGAAAGCTCTTGCTGGTCTTCAACGTCGCCGTGCAGCCTATCCACAGGCACAACAGCACTGGGCTTCTCTGCTTTCTCACAGTCGGTACATCTCACGGCGTTCGTTCTCGGCAGAGCCTTTTTCTGAAAAGGCAAACGTCCGGCTCCTTCTTCCATAAGGAAGGGGTAAGCCCTGAAAGCTCTTGCTGGTCTTCACCGTTCCCGTGCAGCCTATCCACAGGCACAACAGCACTGGGCATCTGTGCTTTCCCAGAGACTCAGCATCTCACGGTGCTTGTTCTCGGCAGAGCCTCTTTCCGAAAAATCAAACGTCCGGCTCTTTCTCCCACAAGGAAGGGGCCAGCCCTGAAAGCTCTTGCTGGTCTTCACCATCCCCGTGCAGCCTATCCACAGGCACAACAGCACTGGGCATCTGTGCTTTCCCAGAGACTCAGCATCTCACGGTGCTTGTTCTCAGCAGAGCCTCTTTCCGAAAAATCAAACGTCTGGCTCTTTCTCCCACAAGGAAGGGGCCAGCCCTGAAAGCTCTTGCTGGTCTTCACAGTCCCCGTGCAGCCTATCCACAGGCACAACAGCACTGGGCTTCTCTGCTTTCTCACAGTCGGTACATCTCACGGCGCTCGTTCTCAGCAGAGCCTTTTTCTGAAAAGGCAAATGTCCGGCTCCTTCTCCCACAAGGAAGGGGCCAGCCCTGAAAGCTCTTGCTGGTCTTCACCGTTCCCGTGCACCCTATCCACAGGCACAACAGCACTGGGCATCTGTGCTTTCCCAGAGACTCAGCATCTCACGGTGCTTGTTCTTGGCAGAGCCTTTTTCTGAAAATGCAAACGTCCGGCTCTTTCTCCCACAAGGAAGGGGCCAGCCCTGAAAGCTCTTGCTGGTCTTCACAGTCCCCGTGCAGCCTATCCACAGGCACAACAGCACTGGGCTTCTCTGCTTCCTCACAGTCGGTACATCTCACGGCGTTCGTTCTCGGCAGAGCCTTTTTCTGAAAAGGCAAACGTCCGGCTCCTTCTTCCATAAGGAAGGGGTAAGCCCTGAAAGCTCTTGCTGCTCTTCACCGTCCCCGTGCAGCCTATCCACAGGCACAACAGCACTGGGCATCTGTGCTTTCCCAGAGACTCAGCATATCACGGTGCTCGTTCTCGGCAGAGCCTTTTTCTGAAAAGGCAAACGTCCGGCTCCTTCTTCCATAAGGAAGGCGTAAGCCCTGAAAACTCTTGCTGCTCTTCACCGTCCCCGTGCACCCTATCCACAGGCACAACAGCACTGGGCATCTGTGCTTTCCCAGAGACTCAGCATCTCACGGTGCTTGTTCTCGGCAGAGCCTCTTTCCAAAAAATCAAACGTGCGGCTCTTTCTCCCACAAGGAAGGGGCCAGCCCTGAAAGATCTTGCTGGTCTTCAACGTCCCCGTGCAGCCTATCCACAGGCACAACAGCACTGGGCTTCTCTGCTTTCTCACAGTCGGTACATCTCAAGGCGTTCGTTCTCGGCAGAACCTTTTTCCGAAAAGGCAAACGTCTGGCTCCTTCTTCCATAAGGAAAGGGCGACCCCTGAAAGCTCTTGCTGGTCTTCACCGTTCCCGTGCACCCTATCCACAGGCACAACAACACTGGGCTTCTCTGCTTTTCCACAGACCATACATCTCATGGCAGTCATTCTCTTCAGAACCTCTTTCCGTAAAGGCAAATGTCCGGCTCCTTCTTCCATAAGGAAGGGGTAAGCCCTGAAAGCTCTTGCTGGTCTTCACCGTTCCCGTGCACCCTATCCACAGGCACAACAGCACTGGGCATCTGTGCTTTCCCAGAGACTCAGCATCTCACGGTACTCGTTCTCGGCAGATCCTATTTCCGAAAAAGCAAACGTGCGGCTCTTTCTCCCACAAGGAAGGGGCCAGCCCTGAAAGCTCTTGCTGGTCTTCACAGTCCCCGTGCAGCCTATCCACAGGCACAACAGCACTGGGCTTCTCTGCTTTCTCACAGTCGGTACATCTCACGGCGTTCGTTCTCGGCAGAGCCTTTTTCTGAAAAGGCAAACGTCCGGCTCCTTCTTCCTTAAGGAAGGGGTAAGCCCTGAAAGCTCTTGCTGGTCTTCACCGTTCCCGTGCACCCTATCCACAGGCACAACAGCACTGGGCATCTGTGCTTTCCCAGAGACTCAGCATCTCACGGTGCTTGTTCTCGGCAGAGCCTATTTCCGAAAAAGCAAACGTCCGGCTCTTTCTCCCACAAGGAAGGGGCCAGCCCTGAAAGCTCTTGCTGGTCTTCACAGTCCCCGTGCAGCCTATCCACAGGCACAACAGCACTGGGCTTCTCTGCTTTCTCACAGTCGGTACATCTCACGGTGCTCGTTCTCGGCAGAGACTCTTTCCAAAAAGAGAAACGTCCGGCTCTTTCTCCCACAAGGAAGGGGCCAGCCCTGAAAGTTCTTGCTCCTCTAGACCGTCCCCGTGCAGCCTATCCACAGGCACAACAGCACTGGGCTTCTCTGCTTTCTCACAGTCGGTACATCTGACGGTGCTCGTTCTCAGCAGAGCCTTTTTCTGAAAAGGCAAACGTCCGGCTCCTTGTTCCATAAGGAATGTGCGACCCCTGAAAGCTCTTGCTGCTCTACACCGTCCCCGTGCACCCTATCCACAGGCACAACAGCACTGGGCATCTGTGCTTTCCCATAGTCGGTACATCTCACGGCGCTTGTTCTCGGCAGAGCCTTTTTCCAAAAAGCAAACGTCCGGCTCTTTCTCCCACAAGGAAGGAGCCAGCCCTGAAAGCTCTTGCTGGTCTTCACCATCCCCGTGCAGCCTATCCACAGGCACAACAGCACTGGGCTTCTCTGCTTTCTCACAGTCGGTACATCTCACGGTGCTCGTTCTCAGCAGAGCCTTTTTCTGAAAAGGCAAACGTCCGGCTCCTTCTTCCATAAGGAAGGGGCGACCCCTGAAAGCTCTTGCTGGTCTTCACCGTTCCCGTGCACCCTATCCACAGGCACAACAACACTGGGCATCTGTGCTTTCCCAGAAACTCAGCATCTCAAGGTGCTCGTTCTCGGCAGATCCTATTTCCGAAAAAGCAAACGTCCGGCTCTTTCTCCCACAAGGAAGGGGCCAGCCCTGAAAGCTCTTGCTGGTCTTCACCGTCCCCGTGCAGCCTATCCACAGGCACAACAGCACTGGGCATCTGTGCTTTCCCAGAGACTCAGCATCTCACGGTGCTTGTTCTCGGCAGAGCCTCTTTCCGAAAAATCAAACGTCCGGCTCTTTCTCCCACAAGGAAGGGGCCAGCCCTGAAAGCTCTTGCTGGTCTTCACAGTTCCCGTGCACCCTATCCACAGGCACAACAGCACTGGGCATCTGTGCTTTCCCATAGTCGGTACATCTCACGGCGCTCGTTCTCGGCAGATCCTTATTCCAAAAAGAAAACGTCCACCTCTTTCTCCCACAAGGAAGGAGCCAGCCCTGAATGCTCTTGCTGGTCTTCAACGTCCCCGTGCAGCCTATCCACAGGCACAACAGCACTGGGCATCTGTGCTTTCCCAGAGACTCAGCATCTCACTGTGCTTGTTCTCGGCAGAGCCTCTTTCCGAAAAATCAAACGTCCGGCTCTTTCTCCCACAAGGAAGGGGCCAGCCCTGAAAGCTCTTGCTGGTCTTCACAGTCCCCGTGCAGCCTATCCACAGGCACAACAGCACTGGGCTTCTCTGCTTTCCCAGAGACTCAGCATCTCACGGTGCTTGTTCTCGGCAGAGCCTATTTGCGAAAAAGCAAACGTCCGGCTCTTTCTCCCACAAGGAAGGGGCCAGCCCTGAAAGCTCTTGCTGGTCTTCACAGTCCCCGTGCAGCCTATCCACAGGCACAACAGCACTGGGCTTCTCTGCTTTCTCACAGTCGGTACATCTCACGGCGCTCGTTCTTCAGCAGAGCCTTTTTCTGAAAAGGCAAACGTCCGGCTCCTTCTTCCATAAGGAAAGTGCGACCCCTGAAATCTCTTGCTGCTCTACACCGTCCCCGTGCACCCTATCCACAGGCACAACAACACTGGGCTTCTCTGCTTTTCCACAGACCATACATCTCAAGGCAGTCATTCTCTTCAGAACTTATTTCCAAAAAGGCAAATGTCCTTTTCCTTCTTCCATAAGGAAGGGGTAAGCCCTGAAAGCTCTTGCTGGTCTTCACCGTTCCCGTGCACCCTATCCACAGGCACAACAGCACTGGGCATCTGTGCTTTCCCAGAGACTCAGCATCTCACGGTGCTTGTTCTCGGCAGAGCCTCTTTCCGAAAAATCAAACGTCCGGCTCTTTCTCCCACAAGGAAGGGGCCAGCCCTGAAAGCTCTTGCTGGTCTTCACCATCCCCGTGCAGCCTATCCACAGGCACAACAGCACTGGGCATCTGTGCTTTCCCAGAGACTCAGCATCTCACGGTGCTTGTTCTCAGCAGAGCCTCTTTCCGAAAAATCAAACGTCTGGCTCTTTCTCCCACAAGGAAGGGGCCAGCCCTGAAAGCTCTTGCTGGTCTTCACAGTCCCCGTGCAGCCTATCCACAGGCACAACAGCACTGGGCTTCTCTGCTTTCTCACAGTCGGTACATCTCACGGTGCTCGTTCTCAGCAGAGCCTTTTTCTGAAAAGGCAAATGTCCGGCTCCTTCTCCCACAAGGAAGGGGCCAGCCCTGAAAGCTCTTGCTGGTCTTCACCGTTCCCGTGCACCCTATCCACAGGCACAACAGCACTGGGCATCTGTGCTTTCCCAGAGACTCAGCATCTCACGGTGCTTGTTCTTGGCAGAGCCTCTTTCCGAAAAATCAAACGTCCGGCTCTTTCTCCCACAAGGAAGGGGCCAGCCCTGAAAGCTCTTGCTGGTCTTCACAGTCCCCGTGCAGCCTATCCACAGGCACAACAGCACTGGGCTTCTCTGCTTCCTCACAGTCGGTACATCTCACGGCGTTCGTTCTCGGCAGAGCCTTTTTCTGAAAAGGCAAACGTCCGGCTCCTTCTTCCATAAGGAAGGGGTAAGCCCTGAAAGCTCTTGCTGCTCTTCACCGTCCCCGTGCAGCCTATCCACAGGCGCAACAGCACTGGGCATCTGTGCTTTCCCAGAGACTCAGCATCTCACGGTGCTCGTTCTCGGCAGAGCCTTTTTCTGAAAAGGCAAACGTCCGGCTCCTTCTTCCATAAGGAAGGCGTAAGCCCTGAAAACTCTTGCTGCTCTTCACCGTCCCCGTGCACCCTATCCACAGGCACAACAGCACTGGGCATCTGTGCTTTCCCAGAGACTCAGCATCTCACGGTGCTTGTTCTCGGCAGAGCCTCTTTCCAAAAAATCAAACGTGCGGCTCTTTCTCCCACAAGGAAGGGGCCAGCCCTGAAAGATCTTGCTGGTCTTCAACGTCCCCGTGCAGCCTATCCACAGGCACAACAGCACTGGGCTTCTCTGCTTTCTCACAGTCGGTACATCTCAAGGCGTTCGTTCTCGGCAGAACCTTTTTCCGAAAAGGCAAACGTCTGGCTCCTTCTTCCATAAGGAAAGGGCGACCCCTGAAAGCTCTTGCTGGTCTTCACCGTTCCCGTGCACCCTATCCACAGGCACAACAACACTGGGCTTCTCTGCTTTTCCACAGACCATACATCTCATGGCAGTCATTCTCTTCAGAACCTCTTTCCGTAAAGGCAAATGTCCGGCTCCTTCTTCCATAAGGAAGGGGTAAGCCCTGAAAGCTCTTGCTGGTCTTCACCGTTCCCGTGCACCCTATCCACAGGCACAACAGCACTGGGCATCTGTGCTTTCCCAGAGACTCAGCATCTCACGGTACTCGTTCTCGGCAGATCCTATTTCCGAAAAAGCAAACGTGCGGCTCTTTCTCCCACAAGGAAGGGGCCAGACCTGAAAGCTCTTGCTGGTCTTCACAGTCCCCGTGCAGCCTATCCACAGGCACAACAGCACTGGGCTTCTCTGCTTTCTCACAGTCGGTACATCTCACGGCGTTCGTTCTCGGCAGAGCCTTTTTCTGAAAAGGCAAACGTCCGGCTCCTTCTTCCTTAAGGAAGGGGTAAGCCCTGAAAGCTCTTGCTGGTCTTCACCGTTCCCGTGCAGCCTATCCACAGGCACAACAGCACTGGGCATCTGTGCTTTCCCAGAGACTCAGCATCTCACGGTGCTTGTTCTCGGCAGAGCCTATTTCCGAAAAAGCAAACGTCCGGCTCTTTCTCCCACAAGGAAGGGGCCAGCCCTGAAAGCTCTTGCTGGTCTTCACAGTCCCCGTGCAGCCTATCCACAGGCACAACAGCACTGGGCTTCTCTGCTTTCTCACAGTCGGTACATCTCACGGTGCTGGTTCTCGGCAGAGACTCTTTCCAAAAAGAGAAACGTCCGGCTCTTTCTCCCACAAGGAAGGGGCCAGCCCTGAAAGTTCTTGCTCCTCTAGACCGTCCCCGTGCACCCTATCAACAGGAACAACAGCACTGGGCTTCTCTGCTTTCTCACAGTCGGTACATCTCACGGCGTTCGTTCTCGGCAGAACCTTTTTCCGAAAAGGCAAACGTCTGGCTCCTTCTTCCATAAGGAAAGGGCGACCCCTGAAAGCTCTTGCTGGTCTTCACCGTTCCCATGCACCCTATCCACAGGCACAACAACACTGGGCTTCTCTGCTTTTCCACAGACCATACATCTCAAGGCACTCATTCTCTTCAGATCCTCTTTCCGTAAAGGCATATGTCCGGCTCCTTCTCCCACAAGGAAGGGGCCAGCCCTGAAAGCTCTTGCTGGTCTTCACAGTCCCCGTGCAGCCTATCTACAGGCACAACAGCACTGGGCTTCTCTGGTTTCTCACAGTCGTTACATCTCACGGTGCTCGTTCTCAGCAGAGCCTTTTTCTGAAAAGGCAAACGTCTGGCTCCTTCTCCCACAAGGAAGGGGCCAGCCCTGAAACCTCTTGCTGGTCTTCACCGTCCCCGTGCAGCCTATCCACAGGCACAACAACACTGGGCTTCTCTGCTTTTCCACAGACCATACATCTCAAGGCAGCCATTCTCTTCAGAACCTCTTTCCGTAAAGGCAAATGTCCGGCTCCTTCTCCCATAAGGAAGGGGCCAGCCCTGAAAGCTCTTGCTGGTCTTCACCATCCCCGTGCAGCCTATCCACAGGCACAACAGCACTGGGCATCTGTGCTTTCCCAGAGACTCAGCATCTCACGGTGCTTGTTCTCGGCAGAGCCTCTTTCCGAAAAAGCAAACGTGCGGCTCTTTCTCCCACAAGGAAGGACCAGCCCTGAAAGCTCTTGCTGGTCTTCACAGTCCCCGTGCAGCCTATCCACAGGCACAACAGCACTGGGCTTCTCTGCTTTCTCACAGTCGGTAAATCTCACGGTGCTCGTTCTCAGCAGAGCCTTTTTCTGAAAAGGCAAACGTCCGGCTCCTTCTTCCATAAGGAAGGGGCGACCCCTGAAAGCTCTTGCTGGTCTTCACTGTTCCCGTGCACCCTATCCACAGGCACAACAACACTGGGCTTCTCTGCTTTTCCACAGACCATACATCTCAAGGCAGTCATTCTATTCAGAACCTCTTTCCGTAAAGGCAAATGTCCCGCTCCTTCTTCCATAAGGAAGGGGTAAGCCCTGAAAGCTCTTGCTGGTCTTCACCGTTCCCGTGCACCCTATCCACAGGCACAACAGCACTGGGCATCTGTGCTTTCGCAGAGACTCAGCATCTCACGGTGCTTGTTCTCGGCAGAGCCTCTTTCCGAAAAATCAAACGTCCGGCTCTTTCTCCCACAAGGAAGGGGCCAGCCCTGAAAGCTCTTGCTGGTCTTCACCATCCCCGTGCAGCCTATCCACAGGCACAACAGCACTGGGCATCTGTGCTTTCCCAGAGACTCAGCATCTCACGGTGCTTGTTCTCGGCAGAGCCTCTTTCCGAAAAATCAAACGTCCGGCTCCTTCTCCCACAAGGAAGGGGCCAGCCCTGAAAGCTCTTGCTGCTCTTCACTGTCCCCGTGCAGCCTATCAACAGGCACAACAGCACTGGACTTCTCTGGTTTATCACAGTCGGTACATCTCACGGTGCTCGTTCTCAGCAGAGCCTTTTTCTGAAAAGGCAAACGTCTGGCTCCTTCTCCCACAAGGAAGGGGCCAGCCCTGAAACCTATTGCTGCTCTACACCGTCCCCGTGCACCCTATCCACAGGCACAACAACACTGGGCTTCTCTGCTTTTCCACAGACCATACATCTCAAGGCAGCCATTCTCTTCAGAACCTCTTTCCGTAAAGGCAAATGTCCGGCTCATTCTCCCACAAGGAAGGGGCGACCCCTGAAAGCTCTTGCTGGTCTTCACCGTTCCCGTGCACCCTATCCACAGGCACAACAGCACTGGGCATCTGTGCTTTCCCAGAGACTCAGCATCTCACGGTGCTTGTTCTTGGCAGAGCCTCTTTCCGAAAAATCAAACGTCCGGCTCTTTCTCCCACAAGGAAGGGGCGACCCCTGAAAGCTCTTGCTGGTCTTCACCGTTCCCGTGCAACCTATCCACAGGCACAACAACACTGGGCTTCTCTGCTTTTCCACAGACCATACATCTGAAGGCAGTCATTCTCTTCAGAACCTCTTTCCGTAAAGGCAAATGTCCGGCTCCTTCTTCCATAAGGAAGGGGTAAGCCCTGAAAACTCTTGCTGCTCTTCACCGTTCCCGTGCAGCCTATCCACAGGCACAACAGCACTGGGCATCTGTGCTTTCCCAGAGACTCAGCATCTCACGGTGCTTGTTCTCGGCAGAGCCTCTTTCCGAAAAAGCAAATGTCCGGCTCCTTCTCCCACAAGGAAGGGGCCAGCCCTGAAAGCTCTTGCTGGTCTTCACAGTCCCCGTGCAGCCTATCAACAGACACAACAGCACTGGGCTTCTCTGGTTTCTCACAGTCGGTACATCTCACTGTGCTCGTTCTCAGCAGAGCCTTTTTCTGAAAAGGCAAACATCTGGCTCCTTCTCCCACAAGGAAGGGGCCAGCCCTGAAACCTCTTCCTGCTCTACACCGTCCCCGTGCAGCCTAGCCACAGGCACAACAACACTGGGCTTCTCTGCTTTTCCACAGACCATACATCTCAAGGCAGCCATTCTCTTCAGAACCTCTTTCCGTAAAGGCAAATGTCCGGCTAATTCTCCCACAAGGAAGGGGCCAGCCCTGAAAGCTCTTGCTGGTCTTCACCGTTCCCGTGCACCCTATCCACAGGCACAACAGCACTGGGCATCTGTGCTTTCCCAGAGACTCAGCATCTCACGGTCCTTGTTCTCGGCAGAGCCTATTTCCGAAAAATCAAACGTCCGGCTCTTTATCCCACAAGGAAGGGGCCAGCCCTGAAAGCTCGTGCTGCTCTTCACAGTCCCCGTGCAGCGTATGCACAGGCACAACAGCATTCTGGATCTGTGCTTGCCCAGGAACGGTACACCTCTCGGTGTTCGTTCTAGGCAGAGGCTCTTCCGAAAAGGCAAACGTCCGGCTCCTTGTCCCACAAGGAAGGTGCCAGCCCTGAAAGCTCGTGCTGCTCTTCACTGTCCCCGTGCAGCCTATGCACAGGCAGAACAGCATTGGGGATCTGTGCTTGCCCAGGATCGGTACACCTCTCGGTGTCCGTTCTTGGCATAACATTTTTCTGAAAAGGCATACGTCCGACTCCTTGTCCCACAAGGAAGGTGCCAGCCCTGAAAGCTCTTGCTGCTCTTCACCGTCCCCGTGCAGCCTATCCACAGGCGCAACAGCACTGGGCATCTGTGCTTTCCCAGAGACTCAGCATCTCACGGTGCTCGTTCTCGGCAGAGCCTTTTTCTGAAAAGGCAAACGTCCGGCTCCTTCTTCCATAAGGAAGGCGTAAGCCCTGAAAACTCTTGCTGCTCTTCACCGTCCCCGTGCACCCTATCCACAGGCACAACAGCACTGGGCATCTGTGCTTTCCCAGAGACTCAGCATCTCACGGTGCTTGTTCTCGGCAGAGCCTCTTTCCAAAAAATCAAACGTGCGGCTCTTTCTCCCACAAGGAAGGGGCCAGCCCTGAAAGATCTTGCTGGTCTTCAACGTCCCCGTGCAGCCTATCCACAGGCACAACAGCACTGGGCTTCTCTGCTTTCTCACAGTCGGTACATCTCAAGGCGTTCGTTCTCGGCAGAACCTTTTTCCGAAAAGGCAAACGTCTGGCTCCTTCTTCCATAAGGAAAGGGCGACCCCTGAAAGCTCTTGCTGGTCTTCACCGTTCCCGTGCACCCTATCCACAGGCACAACAACACTGGGCTTCTCTGCTTTTCCACAGACCATACATCTCATGGCAGTCATTCTCTTCAGAACCTCTTTCCGTAAAGGCAAATGTCCGGCTCCTTCTTCCATAAGGAAGGGGTAAGCCCTGAAAGCTCTTGCTGGTCTTCACCGTTCCCGTGCACCCTATCCACAGGCACAACAGCACTGGGCATCTGTGCTTTCCCAGAGACTCAGCATCTCACGGTACTCGTTCTCGGCAGATCCTATTTCCGAAAAAGCAAACGTGCGGCTCTTTCTCCCACAAGGAAGGGGCCAGCCCTGAAAGCTCTTGCTGGTCTTCACAGTCCCCGTGCAGCCTATCCACAGGCACAACAGCACTGGGCTTCTCTGCTTTCTCACAGTCGGTACATCTCACGGCGTTCGTTCTCGGCAGAGCCTTTTTCTGAAAAGGCAAACGTCCGGCTCCTTCTTCCTTAAGGAAGGGGTAAGCCCTGAAAGCTCTTGCTGGTCTTCACCGTTCCCGTGCAGCCTATCCACAGGCACAACAGCACTGGGCATCTGTGCTTTCCCAGAGACTCAGCATCTCACGGTGCTTGTTCTCGGCAGAGCCTATTTCCGAAAAAGCAAACGTCCGGCTCTTTCTCCCACAAGGAAGGGGCCAGCCCTGAAATCTCTTGCTGGTCTTCACAGTCCCCGTGCAGCCTATCCACAGGCACAACAGCACTGGGCTTCTCTGCTTTCTCACAGTCGGTACATCTCACGGTGCTGGTTCTCGGCAGAGACTCTTTCCAAAAAGAGAAACGTCCGGCTCTTTCTCCCACAAGGAAGGGGCCAGCCCTGAAAGTTCTTGCTCCTCTAGACCGTCCCCGTGCACCCTATCAACAGGAACAACAGCACTGGGCTTCTCTGCTTTCTCACAGTCGGTACATCTCACGGCGTTCGTTCTCGGCAGAACCTTTTTCCGAAAAGGCAAACGTCTGGCTCCTTCTTCCATAAGGAAAGGGCGACCCCTGAAAGCTCTTGCTGGTCTTCACCGTTCCCATGCACCCTATCCACAGGCACAACAACACTGGGCTTCTCTGCTTTTCCACAGACCATACATCTCAAGGCACTCATTCTCTTCAGATCCTCTTTCCGTAAAGGCATATGTCCGGCTCCTTCTCCCACAAGGAAGGGGCCAGCCCTGAAAGCTCTTGCTGGTCTTCACAGTCCCCGTGCAGCCTATCTACAGGCACAACAGCACTGGGCTTCTCTGGTTTCTCACAGTCGTTACATCTCACGGTGCTCGTTCTCAGCAGAGCCTTTTTCTGAAAAGGCAAACGTCTGGCTCCTTCTCCCACAAGGAAGGGGCCAGCCCTGAAACCTCTTGCTGGTCTTCACCGTCCCCGTGCAGCCTATCCACAGGCACAACAACACTGGGCTTCTCTGCTTTTCCACAGACCATACATCTCAAGGCAGCCATTCTCTTCAGAACCTCTTTCCGTAAAGGCAAATGTCCGGCTCCTTCTCCCATAAGGAAGGGGCCAGCCCTGAAAGCTCTTGCTGGTCTTCACCATCCCCGTGCAGCCTATCCACAGGCACAACAGCACTGGGCATCTGTGCTTTCCCAGAGACTCAGCATCTCACGGTGCTTGTTCTCGGCAGAGCCTCTTTCCGAAAAAGCAAACGTGCGGCTCTTTCTCCCACAAGGAAGGACCAGCCCTGAAAGCTCTTGCTGGTCTTCACAGTCCCCGTGCAGCCTATCCACAGGCACAACAGCACTGGGCTTCTCTGCTTTCTCACAGTCGGTACATCTCAGGGTGCTCGTTCTCAGCAGAGCCTTTTTCTGAAAAGGCAAACGTCCGGCTCCTTCTTCCATAAGGAAGGGGCGATCCCTGAAAGCTCTTGCTGGTCTTCACTGTTCCCGTGCACCCTATCCACAGGCACAACAACACTGGGCTTCTCTGCTTTTCCACAGACCATACATCTCAAGGCAGTCATTCTATTCAGAACCTCTTTCCGTAAAGGCAAATGTCCGGCTCCTTCTTCCATAAGGAAGGGGTAAGCCCTGAAAGCTCTTGCTGGTCTTCACCGTTCCCGTGCACCCTATCCACAGGCACAACAGCACTGGGCATCTGTGCTTTCGCAGAGACTCAGCATCTCACGGTGCTTGTTCTCGGCAGAGCCTCTTTCCGAAAAATCAAACGTCCGGCTCTTTCTCCCACAAGGAAGGGGCCAGCCCTGAAAGCTCTTGCTGGTCTTCACCATCCCCGTGCAGCCTATCCACAGGCACAACAGCACTGGGCATCTGTGCTTTCCCAGAGACTCAGCATCTCACGGTGCTTGTTCTCGGCAGAGCCTCTTTCCGAAAAATCAAACGTCCGGCTCCTTCTCCCACAAGGAAGGGGCCAGCCCTGAAAGCTCTTGCTGCTCTTCACTGTCCCCGTGCAGCCTATCAACAGGCACAACAGCACTGGACTTCTCTGGTTTATCACAGTCGGTACATCTCACGGTGCTCGTTCTCAGCAGAGCCTTTTTCTGAAAAGGCAAACGTCTGGCTCCTTCTCCCACAAGGAAGGGGCCAGCCCTGAAACCTATTGCTGCTCTACACCGTCCCCGTGCACCCTATCCACAGGCACAACAACACTGGGCTTCTCTGCTTTTCCACAGACCATACATCTCAAGGCAGCCATTCTCTTCAGAACCTCTTTCCGTAAAGGCAAATGTCCGGCTCATTCTCCCACAAGGAAGGGGCGACCCCTGAAAGCTCTTGCTGGTCTTCACCGTTCCCGTGCACCCTATCCACAGGCACAACAGCACTGGGCATCTGTGCTTTCCCAGAGACTCAGCATCTCACGGTGCTTGTTCTTGGCAGAGCCTCTTTCCGAAAAATCAAACGTCCGGCTCTTTCTCCCACAAGGAAGGGGCGACCCCTGAAAGCTCTTGCTGGTCTTCACCGTTCCCGTGCAACCTATCCACAGGCACAACAACACTGGGCTTCTCTGCTTTTCCACAGACCATACATCTGAAGGCAGTCATTCTCTTCAGAACCTCTTTCCGTAAAGGCAAATGTCCGGCTCCTTCTTCCATAAGGAAGGGGTAAGCCCTGAAAACTCTTGCTGCTCTTCACCGTTCCCGTGCAGCCTATCCACAGGCACAACAGCACTGGGCATCTGTGCTTTCCCAGAGACTCAGCATCTCACGGTGCTTGTTCTCGGCAGAGCCTCTTTCCGAAAAAGCAAATGTCCGGCTCCTTCTCCCACAAGGAAGGGGCCAGCCCTGAAAGCTCTTGCTGGTCTTCACAGTCCCCGTGCAGCCTATCAACAGACACAACAGCACTGGGCTTCTCTGGTTTCTCACAGTCGGTACATCTCACTGTGCTCGTTCTCAGCAGAGCCTTTTTCTGAAAAGGCAAACATCTGGCTCCTTCTCCCACAAGGAAGGGGCCAGCCCTGAAACCTCTTCCTGCTCTACACCGTCCCCGTGCAGCCTAGCCACAGGCACAACAACACTGGGCTTCTCTGCTTTTCCACAGACCATACATCTCAAGGCAGCCATTCTCTTCAGAACCTCTTTCCGTAAAGGCAAATGTCCGGCTAATTCTCCCACAAGGAAGGGGCCAGCCCTGAAAGCTCTTGCTGGTCTTCACCGTTCCCGTGCAGCCTATGCACAGGCACAACAGCACTGGGCATCTGTGCTTTCCCAGAGACTCAGCATCTCACGGTCCTTGTTCTCGGCAGAGCCTATTTCCGAAAAATCAAACGTCCGGCTCTTTATCCCACAAGGAAGGGGCCAGCCCTGAAAGCTCGTGCTGCTCTTCACAGTCCCCGTGCAGCGTATGCACAGGCACAACAGCATTCTGGATCTGTGCTTGCCCAGGAACGGTACACCTCTCGGTGTTCGTTCTAGGCAGAGGCTCTTCCGAAAAGGCAAACGTCCGGCTCCTTGTCCCACAAGGAAGGTGCCAGCCCTGAAAGCTCGTGCTGCTCTTCACTGTCCCCGTGCAGCCTATGCACAGGCAGAACAGCATTGGGGATCTGTGCTTGCCCAGGATCGGTACACCTCTCGGTGTCCGTTCTTGGCATAACATTTTTCTGAAAAGGCATACGTCCGACTCCTTGTCCCACAAGGAAGGTGCCAGCCCTGAAAGCTCTTGCTGCTCTTCACTGTCCTCGTGCAGCCTATGCACAGGCACAACAGCATTCGGGATCTGTGCTTGCCCAGGATCGGTACACCTCACGGTGTCCGTTCTCAGCATAACATTTTTCTGAAAAGGCAAACGTCCGGCTCCTTGTCCCACAAGGAAGGTGCCAGCCCTGAAAGCTCTTGCTGCTCTTCACTGTCCCCGTGCAGCCTATGCACAGGCACAACAGCATTGGGGATCTGTGCTTGCCCAGGATCGGTACACCTCACGGTGTTCGTTCTCGGCAGAGGCTCTTCCGAAAAGGCAAACGTCCAGCTCCTTGTCCCACAAGGAAGGTGCCAGCCCTGAAAGCTCTTGCTGCTCTTCACTGTCCCCGTGCAGCCTATGCACAGGCACAACAGCATTCGGGATCTGTGCTTGCCCAGGATCGGTACACCTCACGGTGTTCGTTCTCGGCAGAGGCTCTTCCGAAAAGGCAAACGTCCGGCTCCTTGTCCCACAAGGAAGGTGCCAGCCCTGAAAGCTCTTGCTGCTCTTCACTGTCCCCGTGCAGCCTATGCACAGGCACAACAGCATTGGGGATCTGTGCTTGCCCAGGAACGGTACACCTCTCGGTGTCCGTTCTTGGCATAACATTTTTCTGAAAAGGCATACGTCCGACTCCTTGTCCCACAAGGAAGGTGCCAGCCCTGAAAGCTCTTGCTGCTCTTCACTGTCCCCGTGCAGCCTATGCATAGGCACAACAGCATTCGGGATCTGTGCTTGCCCAGGATCGGTACACCTCACGGTGTCCGTTCTCAGCATAACATTTTTCTGAAAAGGCAAACGTCCGGCTCCTTGTCCCACAAGGAAGGTGCCAGCCCTGAAAGCTCTTGCTGCTCTTCACTGTCCCCGTGCAGCCTATGCACAGGCACAACAGCATTGGGGATCTGTGCTTGCCCAGGATCGGTACACCTCACGGTGTTCGTTCTCGGCAGAGGCTCTTCCGAAAAGGCAAACGTCCAGCTCCTTGTCCCACAAGGAAGGTGCCAGCCCTGAAAGCTCTTGCTGCTCTTCACTGTCCCCGTGCAGCCTATGCACAGGCACAACAGCATTGGGGATCTGTGCTTGCCCAGGAACGGTACACCTCTCGGTGTCCGTTCTCGGCATAGCATTTTTCTGAAAAGGCAAACGTCCGGCTCCTTGTCCCACAAGGAAGGTGCCAGCCCTGAAAGCTCTTGCTGTTCTTCACTGTCCCCGTGTAGCCTATGCACAGGCAGAACAGCATTGGGGATCTGTGCTTGCCCAGGAACGGTACACCTCTCGGTGTCCGTTCTCGGCATAGCATTTTTCTGAAAAGGCAAACGTCCGGCTCCTTGTCCCACAAGGAAGGTGCCAGCCCTGAAAGCTCTTGCTGCTCTTCACTGTCCCCGTGCAGCCTATGCACAGGCACAACAGCATTGGGGATCTGTGCTTGCCCAGGAACGGTACACCTCTCGGTGTCCGTTCTCGGCATAGCATTTTTCTGAAAAGGCAAACGTCCGGCTCCTTGTCCCACAAGGAAGGTGCCAGCCCTGAAAGCTCTTGCTGCTCTTCACTGTCCCCGTGCAGCCTATGCACAGGCACAACAGCATTGGGGATCTGTGCTTGCCCAGGAACGGTACACCTCTCGGTGTCCGTTCTTGGCATAACATTTTTCTGAAAAGGCATACGTCCGACTCCTTGTCCCACAAGGAAGGTGCCAGCCCTGAAAGCTCTTGCTGCTCTTCACTGTCCCCGTGCAGCCTATGCACAGGCACAACAGCATTCGGGATCTGTGCTTGCCCAGGATCGGTAAACCTCACGGTGTCCGTTCTCAGCATAACATTTTTCTGAAAAGGCAAACGTCCGGCTCCTTGTCCCACAAGGAAGGTGCCAGCCCTGAAAGCTCTTGCTGCTCTTCACTGTCCCCGTGCAGCCTATGCACAGGCACAACAGCATTCGGGATCTGTGCTTGCCCAGGATCGGTACACCTCACGGTGTTCGTTCTCGGCAGAGGCTCTTCCGAAAAGGCAAACGTCCAGCTCCTTGTCCCACAAGGAAGGTGCCAGCCCTGAAAGCTCTTGCTGCTCTTCACTGTCCCCGTGCAGCCTATGCACAGGCAGAACAGCACTGGGGATATGTGCTTGCGCAGGATCGGTACACCTCACGGTGTCCGTTCTCAGCATAACATTTTTCTGAAAAGGCAAACGTCCGGCTCCTTGTCCCACAAGGAAGGTGCCAGCCCTGAAAGCTCTTGCTGCTCTTCACTTTCCCCGTGCAGCCTATGCACAGGCAGAACAGCATTGGGGATATGTGCTTGCCCAGGATCGGTACACCTCACGGTGTTCGTTCTCGGCAGAGCCTTTTTCTGAAAAGGCAAACGTCCGGCTCCTTCTTCCATAAGGAAGGCGTAAGCCCTGAAAACTCTTGCTGCTCTTCACCGTTCCCGTGCACCCTATCCACAGGCACAACAGCACTGGGCATCTGTGCTTTCCCAGAGACTCAGCATCTCACGGTGCTTGTTCTCGGCAGAGCCTATTTCCGAAAAATCAAATGTCTGGCTCCTTCTCCCACAAGGAAGGGGCCAGCCCTGAAAGCTCTTGCTGGTCTTCACAGTCCCTGTGCAGCCTATCAACAGGCACAACAGCACTGGGCTTCTCTGGTTTCTCACAGTCGGTACATCTCACTGTGCTCGTTCTCAGCAGAGCCTTTTTCTGAAAAGGCAAACGTCTGGCTCCTTCTCCCACAAGGAAGGGGCCAGCCCTGAAACCTCTTCCTGCTCTACACCGTCCCCGTGCAGCCTAGCCACAGGCACAACAACACTGGGCTTCTCTGCTTTTCCACAGACCATACATCTCAAGGCAGCCATTCTCTTCAGAACCTCTTTCCGTAAAGGCAAATGTCCGGCTAATTCTCCCACAAGGAAGGGGCCAGCCCTGAAAGCTCTTGCTGGTCTTCACCGTTCCCGTGCAGCCTATGCACAGGCACAACAGCACTGGGCATCTGTGCTTTCCCAGAGACTCAGCATCTCACGGTCCTTGTTCTCGGCAGAGCCTATTTCCGAAAAATCAAACGTCCGGCTCTTTATCCCACAAGGAAGGGGCCAGCCCTGAAAGCTCTTGCTGGTCTTCACAGTCCCCGTGCAGCCTATGCACAGGCACAACAGCATTGGGGATCTGTGCTTGCCCAGGAACGGTACACCTCACGGTGTTCGTTCTAGGCAGAGGCTCTTCCGAAAAGGCAAACGTCCAGCTCCTTGTCCCACAAGGAAGGTGCCAGCCCTGAAAGCTCTTGCTGTTCTTCACTGTCCCCGTGCAGCCTATGCACAGGCACAACAGCATTTGGGATCTGTGCTTGCCCAGGATCGGTACACCTCACGGTGTTCGTTCTCGGCAGAGGCTCTTCCGAGAAGGCAAACGTCCGGCTCCTTGTCCCACAAGGAAGGTGCCAGCCCTGAAAGCTCTTGCTGCTCTTCACTGTCCCCGTGCAGCCTATGCACAGGCACAACAGCATTGGGGATCTGTGCTTGCCCAGGATCGGTACACCTCTCGGTGTCCGTTCTTGGCATAACATTTTTCTGAAAAGGCATACGTCCGACTCCTTGTCCCACAAGGAAGGTGCCAGCCCTGAAAGCTCTTGCTGCTCTTCACTGTCCCCGTGCAGCCTATGCACAGGCACAACAGCATTCGGGATCTGTGCTTGCCCAGGATCGGTACACCTCACGGTGTCCGTTCTCAGCATAACATTTTTCTGAAAAGGCAAACGTCCGGCTCCTTGTCCCACAAGGAAGGTGCCAGCCCTGAAAGCTCTTGCTGCTCTTCACTGTCCCCGTGCAGCCTATGCACAGGCACAACAGCATTGGGGATCTGTGCTTGCCCAGGATCGGTACACCTCACGGTGTTCGTTCTCGGCAGAGGCTCTTCCGAAAAGGCAAACGTCCGGCTCCTTGTCCCACAAGGAAGGTGCCAGCCCTGAAAGCTCTTGCTGCTCTTCACTGTCCCCGTGCAGCCTATGCACAGGCACAACAGCATTGGGGATCTGTGCTTGCCCAGGAACGGTACACCTCTCGGTGTCCGTTCTTGGCATAACATTTTTCTGAAAAGGCATACGTCCGACTCCTTGTCCCACAAGGAAGGTGCCAGCCCTGAAAGCTCTTGCTGCTCTTCACTGTCCCCGTGCAGCCTATGCACAGGCACAACAGCATTCGGGATCTGTGCTTGCCCAGGATCGGTACACCTCACGGTGTCCGTTCTCAGCATAACATTTTTCTGAAAAGGCAAACGTCCGGCTCCTTGTCCCACAAGGAAGGTGCCAGCCCTGAAAGCTCTTGCTGCTCTTCACTGTCCCCGTGCAGCCTATGCACAGGCACAACAGCATTGGGGATCTGTGCTTGCCCAGGATCGGTACACCTCACGGTGTTCGTTCTCGGCAGAGGCTCTTCCGAAAAGGCAAACGTCCAGCTCCTTGTCCCACAAGGAAGGTGCCAGCCCTGAAAGCTCTTGCTGCTCTTCACTGTCCCCGTGCAGCCTATGCACAGGCACAACAGCATTGGGGATCTGTGCTCGCCCAGGAACGGTACACCTCTCGGTGTCCGTTCTCGGCATAACATTTTTCTGAAAAGGCAAACGTCCGGCTCCTTGTCCCACAAGGAAGGTGCCAGCCCTGAAAGCTCTTGCTGCTCTTCACTGTCCCCGTGCAGCCTATGCACAGGCACAACAGCATTGGGGATCTGTGCTTGCCCAGGATCGGTACACCTCACGGTGTTCGTTCTCGGCAGAGGCTCTTCCGAAAAGGCAAACGTCCGGCTCCTTGTCCCACAAGGAAGGTGCCAGCCCTGAAAGCTCTTGCTGCTCTTCACTGTCCCCGTGTAGCCTATGCACAGGCACAACAGCATTGGGGATCTGTGCTTGCCCAGGAACGGTACACCTCACGGTGTCCGTTCTCGGCATAACATTTTTCTTAAAAGGCATACGTCCGACTCCTTGTCCCACAAGGAAGGTGCCAGCCCTGAAAGCTCTTGCTGCTCTTCACTGTCCCCGTGCAGCCTATGCACAGGCACAACAGCATTGGGGATCTGTGCTTGCCCAGGAACGGTACACCTCACGGTGTTCGTTCTCGGCAGAGGCTCTTCCGAAAAGGCAAACTTAATTCTCCTTGTCCCACAAGGAAGGTGCCAGCCCTGAAAGCTCTTGCTGCTCTTCACTGTCCCCGTGCAGCCTATGCACAGGCAGAACAGCACTGGGGATATGTGCTTGCCCAGGATCGGTACACCTCACGGTGTCCGTTCTCAGCATAACATTTTTCTGAAAAGACAAACGTCCGGCTCCTTGTCCCACAAGGAAGGTGCCAGCCCTGAAAGCTCTTGCTGCTCTTCACTTTCCCCGTGCAGCCTATGCACAGGCAGAACAGCATTGGGGATCTGTGCTTGCCCAGGATCGGTACACCTCACGGTGTTCGTTCTCGGCATAGCATTTTTCTGAAAAGGCAAACGTCCGGCTCCTTGTCCCACAAGGAAGGTGCCAGCCCTGAAAGCTCGTGCTGCTCTTCACTGTCCCCGTGCAGCCTATGCACAGGCACAACAGCATTGGGGATCTGTGCTTGCCCAGGAACGGTACACCTCACGGTGTTCGTTCTCGGCAGAGGCTCTTCCGAAAAGGCATACGTCCGACTCCTTGTCCCACAAGGAAGGTGCCAGCCCTGAAAGCTCTTGCTGCTCTTCACTGTCCCCGTGCAGCCTATGCACAGGCACAACAGCATTCGGGATCCGTGCTTGCCCAGGATCGGTACACCTCTCGGTGTCCGTTCTCAGCATAACATTTTTCTGAAAAGGCAAACGTCCGGCTCCTTGTCCCACAAGGAAGGTGCCAGCCCTGAAAGCTCTTGCTGCTCTTCACTGTCCCCGTGCAGCCTATGCACAGGCACAACAGCATTGGGGATCTGTGCTTGCCCAGGATCGGTACACCTCACGGTGTTCGTTCTCGGCAGAGGCTCTTCCGAAAAGGCAAACGTCCGGCTCCTTGTCCCACAAGGAAGGTGCCAGCCCTGAAAGCTCGTGCTGGTCTTCACAGTCCCCGTGCAGCCTATCCACAGGCACAACAGCACTGGGCTTCTCTGCTTTCACACAGTCGGTACATCTCACGGTGCTCGTTCTCAGCAGAGCCTTTTTCTGAAAAGGCAAAGGTCCAGCTCCTTCTTCCATAAGGAAGGGGCGACCCCTGAAAGCTCTTGCTGCTCTTCACCGTTCCCGTGCACCCTATCCACAGGCACAACAGCACTGGTCATCTGTGCTTTCCCATAGTCGGTACATCTCACGGCGCTCGTTCTCGGCAGAGCCTTATTCCAAAAAGCAAACGTCCACCTCTTTGTCCCACAAGGAAGGAGCCAGCCCTGAAAGCTCTTGCTGGTCTTCACTGTCCCCGTGCAGCCTATCCACAGGCACAACAGCACTGGGCATCTGTGCTTTCCCAGAGACTCAGCATCTCACGGTGCTCGTTCTCGGCATAGCCTCTTTCCGAAAAATCAAACGTCCGGCTCTTTCTCCCACAAGGAAGGGGCCAGCCCTGAAAGCTCTTGCTGCTCTTCACTGTCCCCGTGCAGCCTATCCACAGGCACAACAGCACTGGGCTTCTCTGCTTTCTCACAGTCGGTACATCTCACGGCGTTCGTTCTCGGCAGAGCCTTTTTCTGAAAAGGCAAACGTCCGGCTCCTTCTTCCATGAGGAAGGGGTAAGCCCTCAAAGCTCTTGCTGGTCTTCACCGTTCCCGTGCACCCTATCCACAGGCACAACAGAACTGGACTTCTCTGCTTTCCCATAGTCGGTACATCTCACGGCGCTGGTTCTCGGCAGAGACTCTTTCCAAGAAGAGAAACGTGCTTCTCTTTCTCCCACAAGGAAGGGGCCAGCCCTGAAAGCTCTTGCTGCTCTTCACTGTCCCCGTGCAGCCTATCAACAGGCACAACAGCACTGGGCTTCTCTGCTTTCTCACAGTCGGTACATCTCACGGTGCTCGTTCTCAGCAGAGCCTTTTTCTGAAAAGGAAAATGTCCGGCTCCTTCTCCCACAAGGAAGGGGCCAGCCCTGAAAGCTCTTGCTGGTCTTCACCGTTCCCGTGCACCCTATCCACAGGCACAACAGCACTGGGCATCTGTGCTTTCCCAGAGACTCAGCATCTCACGGTGCTTGTTCTTGGCAGAGCCTCTTTCCGAAAAATCAAACGTCCGGCTCTTTCTCCCACAAGGAAGGGGCCAGCCCTGAAAGCTCTTGCTGGTCTTCACAGTCCCCGTGCAGCCTATCCACAGGCACAACAGCACTGGGCTTCTCTGCTTTCTCACAGTCGGTACATCTCAGGGTGCTCGTTCTCAGCAGAGCCTTTTTCTAAAAAGGCAAACGTCCGGCTCCTTCTTCCATAAGGAAGGGGCGACCCCTGAAAGCTCTTGCTGCTCTTCACTGTCCCCGTGCAGCCTATGCACAGGCACAACAGCATTGGGGATCTGTGCTTGCCCAGGAACGGTACACCTCTCGGTGTCCGTTCTCGGCATAGCATTTTTCTGAAAAGGCAAACGTCCGGCTCCTTGTCCCACAAGGAAGGTGCCAGCCCTGAAAGCTCTTGCTGCTCTTCACTGTCCCCGTGCAGCCTATGCACAGGCAGAACAGCACTGGGGATATGTGCTTGCCCAGGATCGGTACACCTCACGGTGTCCGTTCTCAGCATAACATTTTTCTGAAAAGGCAAACGTCCGGCTCCTTGTCCCACAAGGAAGGTGCCAGCCCTGAAAGCTCTTGCTGCTCTTCACTTTCCCCGTGCAGCCTATGCACAGGCAGAACAGCATTGGGGATATGTGCTTGCCCAGGATCGGTACACCTCACGGTGTTCGTTCTCGGCATAGCATTTTTCTGAAAAGGCAAACGTCCGGCTCCTTGTCCCACAAGGAAGGTGCCAGCCCTGAAAGCTCTTGCTGCTCTTCACTGTCCCCGTGCAGCCTATGCACAGACAGAACAACATTGGGGATCTGTGCTTGCCCAGGAACGGTACATCTCACGGTGTTCGTTCTCGGCAGAGGCTCTTCCGAAAAGGCAAACGTCCGGCTCCTTGTCCCACAAGGAAGGTGCCAGCCCTGAAAGCTCTTGCTGCTCTTCACTGTCCCCGTGCAGCCTATGCACAGGCACAACAGCATTCGGGATCTGTGCTTGCCCAGGAACGGTACACCTCTCGGTGTCCGTTCTCGGCATAGCATTTTTCTGAAAAGGCAAACGTCCGGCTCCTTGTCCCACTTGGAAGGTGCCAGCCCTGAAAGCTCTTGCTGCTCTTCACTGTCCCCGTGCAGCCTATGCACAGGCACAACAGCATTGGGGATCTGTGCTTGCCCAGGAACGGTACACCTCACGGTGTTCGTTCTCGGCAGAGGCTCTTCCAAAAAGGCAAACGTCCAGCTCCTTGTCCCACAAGGAAGGTGCCAGCCCTGAAAGCTCTTGCTGCTCTTCACTGTCCCCGTGCACCCTATGCACAGGCACAAGAGCATTCGGGATCCGTGCTTGCCCAGGATCGGTACACCTCTCGGTGTCCGTTCTCAGCATAACATTTTTCTGAAAAGGCAAACGTCCGGCTCCTTGTCCCACAAGGAAGGTGCCAGCCCTGAAAGATCTTGCTGCTCTTCACTGTCCCCGTGCAGCCTATGCACAGGCACAACAGCATTGGGGATCTGTGCTTGCCCAGGAACGGTACACCTCACGGTGTTCGTTCTCGGCAGAGGCTCTTCCGAAAAGGCAAACGTCCGGCTCCTTGTCCCACAAGGAAGGTGCCAGCCCTGAAAGCTCTTGCTGCTCTTCACAGTCCCCGTGCAGCCTATCCACAGGCACAACAGCA